>NC_058409.1:20335602-20399921 GCF_002201575.2 Neomonachus schauinslandi
GGAGTGGGAGAGGGAGAAGCAGGCTTCCCGCTGAGCAGGGAGCCCGACTCAGGGCTCGATCCCAGGACCCTGAGATCATGACCTGAGCCAAAGGCAGACGCTTAACGACTGAGCCACCCTGGCGCCCCTGTCAATCCAATTTTAAACCTTCATTTCAAAGAGCAAAAACCTATTGTTCTTACTTAAAAATCAGATTACAGAATATGAATGCCCTTTAAATCAAGTGGATCTCATTCAGAGTCTCATTAAAGACATAACTCTACCTTTTTCCGGGACAAAAATAGCCTAGAGGTATACTCTGTAATATATGCTGAGTGTTTCTGGCACCTTCCCCTTCATCAGCCACATTTTGAGGTAAACAGTGATTTCTTTTAAATTATTCTAAAATAAGTAGACCAAAATAATTTCACATTGCCAATAAGAATATTTGAAATAGGGGCGCCTGGGTGGCTCAGTCGTTAAGCGTCTGCCTTCGGCTCAGGTCATGATCCCAGGGTCCTAGGATCGAGCTCCACATCGGGCTCCCTGCTCACTGGGGAGCCTGCCTCTCCCTCTCCCACTCCCCCTGCTTGTGTTCCCTCTCTCACGGTCTCTCTGTGTCAAATAAATAAATCTTTAAAAAAAAAAAAAAGAATATTTGAAATATAAATTATGTCCAGATTCTACAGCCATATCCTAAATCTGTATTGAGCCACGAAATAATTACTAATGATAATTTAAAGCCATCACTATTAGCTGAACATTTTAACCACCCAGGACATGGAGCCAAACTTTACAAGTTCTCTTTTTCACTGATTTTTAAAGTAATACAAATCTCACAGCAGTACTTAACTACATTTAAATAGATAACCATAATGTTTGGAAATGTTGTTACTTAATAGTGAAATGTAAAAATAAAAGCCATGTACCATTGTGGACGTAAGTGGTTCTTTCTGCTACAGTAAGAATGGTTAATAATAGGGGCGCCTGGGTGGCTCAGTCGGTTAAGCGTCTGCCTTCGGCTCAGGTCATGATCTCAGGGTCCTGGGATCGAGCCCTGCATCGGGCTCCTTACTCAGCTGGGAGTCACCTTCTCCCTCTGTGCTCTATCCCTCCCTCAAAAAAAAAAATGGTTATGATAATGTCCAGAAAAATATGATAACAAACTAAACACATTTCTCCTCAGCAAGTTCTAGTGGAAGATACACAGAAAACATTGCTGAAGAGTCAAAGAAACAAATAACACAGTAATGTTTGAAACTAGAGATGAGCTTCAAAGGACTGCATTCTGCCTAATTGGTTTCATTTATGGAATTCCATGAAAAACTGATTTTTTATGAACCAATAAAGAAATCTGTTCCAGAGAAGACATATTTTCAGGAATAAATTATTCTTTAAAACACATGATGTTTTATGGAAACTGAAAACATTACTTCTGACTGAATAGCTACTTTGATTAGAATTTACAAAGGATTTAGGGATGAGTGATACATTTGAAATTTTTTGCTCAGTCATTCAAGGGAAAGTGATTGAAATAATGAAGTTGAAATGAGCACAGAGTGCCGCAGGATGTTATTGTTAATTTTATAAAAATAAAACATTTTAATTATAATAAGATTGTGACAAAAGTTTGTGATGAAAAAGAAAATAAAAAGAGAATAATAATGACATTATTTTGTGCCATCAAAAAGTTACTGGTTATCTTGTGGCTTAGTTCTTTAAAAAAAAGCTCTAAAACTTAAAGATGTTTCTTGCTTTTCTTTTACCAGACAAACAAACAAAAACAAAACTGTGTGGTTAGTGGCTATCTTGGTACCTAACGGATAGTTGTAAAAAACAGTCAAGATTATTTTTTTATCTGTGGGTGGTTTTTAATATTGAGTGGGAAAAGAGTCTTATTTTTTGGAAGAAACTTGTGCAGGGAGCGAATGTTTTGAGAATGAATTTAAGTTTTATGTGGTTAAGAATATTTCTAATTATCCCAGGTCCTTAGGACAGTGTCTGACCCATGGTCAGCACTTAATATATACTGGAATTAATTTAATCTTTGCAAAACATGATTTAAGTATGTCATGTTTAAAAACTTGAGTGTGGGGGTGCCTGGCTGAGTCAGCTGGTAGAACATGTGGCTCTTGATCTCTGGTTCATGAGTTTGAGCCCCACATTGGAAGTAGAGTTGCCTTAAAAAATAAAAAAAAAGTAAATGTGACCTCACCTCATGCACAAAAATTGACTCAAAATAGATCAGCGATATAGGAGCTAAAACCATAAAACTCTTAGAAGAAAATGTAGAGGTAATTTTTCATGACCTTGGATTTGGCAGTGTATTTTTAGATATGACACCAGAAGCATAAGCAACAAAAGAAAAAAGTAGATAAATTGGACATCATCAAAATTAAAAATTTTCATGCATCAAAGGACATTATCAAGAAAGTGAAAGAGACAGAATGGAAGAAAATACTTGTAAATCATACATCTGATGAAGTTTAATATCCAGAATATATGAACTCCTAAAACAGGAAGAAAAAGACCAACAACCCAGTTAAAAATCCGCTAAGGATTTGAGTAAACGTTTCTCCAAGGAAGATCTAAAGATAGCTAATAAGCTCATGAAGAGATGCTCAGTATCCTTAGTCATTAGGGAAATGCATATCAAAATCACAATGAGATAACATTACACTCCCAGGATATCTATAATTTAAAACACCCCTCCTTGCCCCACCCCCCCACAAGAAATCACAGGTGTTGCCAAGGATGTGGAGAAATTGAAATGTGTGCCTTGCTGGTGGGCTCATAGCATGCTGTAGCTGCTGCGGGAAACAGTTCGGTGGTTCCTCAGCACCGCGTGGAATCTGCATATGACCAGCAATTCTACTCCTTGACATACACTCAAAGAAATTGGAGCAGGGGGCCAAAGAGATTGTTATTTTTGTATGCCAGTGTTGATAGCATTTCTCACAGTAGCCAAAAGGTGGAAACAATGTGAGCGTCCATCAGCAGATGAATGGATAAACAAAATGTGCTACTCACAAACAGTGGCATATCATTCAGCCACAGAAAAGAATGTAGTTCTGATAGATACTGTAACGTGGATGAACCTGGAAGACCTGGTGCTAAGTAAACCAGTCACAAGGGACAAACACGGTATGATTGCACTTACATGAAACATTGAGGATAAGCAAATTCAAGTGACAGAAGTATATAAGATGTTACCAGCACCTAGAGGGAGGCAAGAAATAGGTAATTACTTCTTTTATGGTTAGAGAATTTTTGTTTGGGGCTCTGAGAGGGCTTTGCAAATAGATACTGGAGTTCAAAAATCAGTGTGTTTTACTGTCTTACAAAAGAAGAGATTCATGGGGTTAGGGGATATGTTAAGCATATTGAATTGCAACTCTTGATGAAGTTGCACAAAAAATATTTTGATGGAAGAGTTGAGGAAGAAAACTAGCTACTTCTCAGGAGAAAGTCAGGCATGATTGGTAGAAAGAAGTCAAAATTTAGTGTTGATGTGATTCAGAACTGCAACCAATAATGCTTGTCTTCTATTGGGACTTTTGCTTCTGGGTGTTAATGGCTATTGAAATAGCTACCTAAGAATACCACTGTATCATTATGATTTTTATGAAAGATATATTCTATTATCTTTTTCTTACTAAAAATATAGAAATTTTGGCAAATCATACGGGTATGAAAATGTCCATTTAGAATTTTTAAAGCATTTATCTCTAGTTTTTGTATATGGTTAATCATTAAGTATTATGTGATCAATGTAATCTATATAGTTTATTAAGGGTGTACAGTTTAAAAATGTTTATAGCCTGTCCATTTGGAGGATTTGATCCTTTAAAAAATATTTTGCTGGATAATATATCTTTAAAGTTGTGTTTTTCCTGTATTTTAGGCTGCTGGTCTTGGGCGAATGAAGCCAAACACACTTGTCCTCGGATTTAAGAAAGATTGGTTGCAAGCAGATATGAGGGATGTGGATATGTACATAAACATATTTCAGTAAGTATCCTTTTAACACAGTAACTTGGCTCAGAAAATAAAAACTTGAACTGGTTTTTTGAAGCCTTCACTTGTTTGTAAAGACTGTTTCTCATATTAGTCTCTTCTAGTAGAAGCATAAGAATGAAAAAGAATCAGATGGGGTTATCTGGTTTTCAATTGATGAGCTATTAACAAAAATTTTTGATTGATCTTTCTGTGTCTCTTCATACATTCAAACATTCCACACACATATACAAATGAACACACACGTACGTACTCTGGCTTCCCATTTAAGTTAGGAAGCTTTCTCGTATCCTTATAGCTATTGCTGAGTGGATTTCCCCAGTGTTGTCAGACCTGTCGCCTTCTGTTACATCATTATAATATCTGGAGCTGAGAGAAGCATATCATCACTGATACCACCCTCAGAAGTTTCGGTTTGGAAACTTGGAAACTGATTTTGCAGTTAATTGTTTGATGTATGCATTAGCTTATCTACATTTCTTTTTTTTAGTGTGCTTACATGCTTTGCTTTTCTACCCTCTTGAGTGTAAGTTCTGAGTCTGCTATTCACTTCTTAGCGGTATTTCAAAGGAATGCTATTTATCAGCATAGTTTTGTTTTACATGACTTCAGCTGCCTTTGTATGGATTGTCTAATGCATTCTTTTTATTTTTTTTGTTACTTTGTCTTTTTATTTCTCTTTCTGATTTTAGTCTGTTTATGTTACAGTTGATTTTTTATGAATCTATCTGTTTAATCCACAAATGCTTAAGTTTTTAATTTTAATTCCAATATAGTTAACATACAGTGTTACATTAGTTTCAGGTGTACCATATAGTAATTCAACAATTCTCTACATCACTCATGCTCATCGTGATAAGGTACTCCTTCATCCCCATCACCTCTTTCTCCCATCCCCCTCATGACTCCCCTCTGGTAACCCTCTATTCTCAATAGCTAAGAGTCCATCATACCACCATTCTTTTTTTAAGTTATCTCTCCACCCAACGTGGGGCTCGAACCTACAGCCCGGAGATCAAGAGTCACATGCTCTACCCACTGAACCAGCCAGGTGCCCCACATCACCATTCTTGATTGAAGAATAGTTTTTTCTTATTACAACTGCTGGTAAAACAGAACTGTTCATTCGTTCTTACAAAGTATTCCTTTATGTACAAACAATTGTCCTTTAAAAAAAAAAAAAAAAATTGTGTTTGGCAAAGTAGCTCTTATGACCAGATTCAAATCTTATTTCTCTGAAGTTTGACCTGATTACCCTTAACTCACAAGAGTTATTTCCCTTACTGGAACTCTTGTTGGAACCATAATTACTTACCTGTATCACATAGGATAGTTTTGTTTTCATAGCTACCTTGAAATAACTTTGAAGGAGTAACCAGATGTCATACTTTCCTTTTTAAAACATCTCTTTATATTGATTAGTAAAGTATACAATGAATAAGTTTTCCCAAGTAATTCTTAAATGCTTTTAGTAAAATTAAGGCTCTGCTGGTTCTTCAGGTGCTGCAGCTGCTCTTTGGCTTTGGGGTTATTACTTTTTTGTAAGCATGATTTCATCCTGCTTTTCTAATCTGACCTGTGTACTTTGTATATACGGGGATTTGGAAAGGAAGGACAGTGTAAAAAAGATTGAATCATGGGGGCCATCCTCCATGGGCTATGCTTTCTCTTTCTCAAGATGAAAGACCAGTGAGATGGAATAATTACCATAGGAAATAGAAAAAGTGACATTTTTATAAATAATTTTTACACTATTGTAGTTGCTCATAGGGAAACACTGGAACAAAGGGGTCTTTCTGACTCTGACCTTGTAGGAACTGACGTGCATGTTTGAGAGTCAAGTGTTACTCTCAGTATTATACAGCAGGCAGCAATTAAACGATAGGTAAAATAATGCTCTCGGGTTTCCAGGGCCGTGGAGATTGATGGCAGTTTTAAAACAATGATATTGCTTATTCTTTTATCTCGTAACACTTTAGTTTTGGTTGTGATTATAAATATTTTGAACAATTGAGGTTTACTTTATTTACTGTGCCCAGTGATAGCATGGAAGGTCTGAAACTCCAAATCAGTTTTTATAGCTTAGAGAAATTAAATAGCTTATGGAAATCCCTATAGTTGATAGCAAAAACATTTACCAATTTTAATCCAAAGTAAACTCAGGAATCTATATTCCCTGGCTTTTCTTGAATCAAATCGATTTTAATTCACTTGTGATTTATTAACTATTTTTTAAATACTTGTAGTTATTCCTCGCTAGTGTTAGGTCTTTCAATATACAGCTGAGGTAGGTTAATATGTCCATTAATTTCTTTTTCCAATGAACCTCTTTAGACCTTAGTTAATTCATTATAGGAATGAGGCCAAAACTGTCTCCCCATGATTTAAAAAAGACAAAACACCAATAAAAGACCTGTTACAATGATACATGTTTTTGTGTGTGTCAATAGGAACCAAAATTTGATTTTTTTTTCAGCTTGTAGCCTTTTCTTTTTGTTATATATAACTATAGATTATGTATCACTTTTTTGTATATAATGAATATTCGTGGCTAGAACAAGTAAAAATAATAATGAAAGATAAAAGTTAAACCTGTTGGCTCTGGGGAACAACCTGAAGTTTAGGAATTTGTAATTCTTGCAGTAGATTTGAGAAGATCTTGGATCTACATGACTCATGGTCTCAACAAAGTTTCCAACATTGAAGTGTGGTTTTAGAGTTGTCTTTGAGGTTTTAATGTATTTTGTGTGTGTTATAGGATGTCCCATGTGTGTTTAAAAAAACTTGAAAGGATATATGAATAATATGCGTATAAAATCTTTGGACTACTTATTAAACCGTTCCTGTAAAAATGTAAGAATTGCTTTAAAATACACTGGCGGGCGCCTGGGTGGCTCAGTTGGTTAAGCGACTGCCTTCGGCTCAGGTCATGATCCTGGAGTCCCGGGATCAAGTCCCGCATCGGGCTCCCTGCTCGGCAGGGAGTCTGCTTCTCCCTCTGACCCTCCTCCCTCTCATGCTCTCTGTCTCTCATTCTCTCTCTCTCAAATAAATAAAATCTTTAAAAAAAAAAAATACACTGGCTCAAGAATAAAAAAAAAAATACACTGATTCCTTTCAGAAGTGATCCCTTTATACTGTCCAACCTGTTCACATTCCCAGTAGAATGTCTTTTCTTTGTCTTCATGTATTTATCTTGACTTTAAGGGTACAAGCCTAAATAAAGTATGGTGGGAAACTGACATTATTTTTCTATAATTTTAGTTTGTTTCTGATAGGATGTGATATGAGTACAGACACTGTTTTTAAACGGCTGGTGTAGGTAGAGTATCAATACTATAAAGATCTACATTTAGGAGGTTTTTAAGAGTATTACAGAAAAAAGGTAAGGGAATGATACAGGATTTGAAACCGACATTATATAGGCCTCACTGTATTTTTAAAAGCATATTTTAAGAATCAGACATGTAAAGCTGAAAGAGAAATCATCTCTTATGCCTTCATTTTATAGAGGAAGACACAAAAGTTTTTGTGATTTTTTTTTTTTTTTTTTACTTTTTTCCCCCTCTTATAGTGACGCCTTTGACATACAATATGGAGTAGTGGTTATCCGCCTAAAAGAGGGTCTGGATATATCTCATCTTCAAGGACAAGGTAAATCTTGCTTGAATAAGTTTTTTACTTTAAAAATAGAAGTGACTTTATTAGAAAATTATATGTCATTCTCACATATTCTTCAGTAACTTTAACATTCACCGTCAGTTCAGTCATGTCCTTACTGTGCGGCACATGAAGATCAGATCTATTTGGCTCCACCAGTTTGTACCAACCTGGATGATGGCTGGTGATTACTAACGGAGAGAATGAAATTCAGTCTAAATCATCTAAAGCTTAAGAGAAACAAGCATTAGTTTTGGTTTTAGATTGGCCAAATTGGTAAAAACACATGATAAATAAAATGTTAATGACTGCTAAATCATCAGACATTTTCATGTTCACGAAGGTCATGCTTTTTTACACAGAGTTGTACTAATAATGAAAAACTAAACTTGGGGCACCTGGGTGGCTCAGTTGGTTAAGCGACTGCCTTCGGCTCAGGTCATGATCCCGGAGTCCGGGGATCGAGTCCCGCATCAGGCTCCCTGCTCAGCGGGGAGCCTGCTTCTCCCTCTGACCCTACCCCCTCGTGTACTCTCTCTCTCTCATTCTCACTCTCTCAAATAAATAAATAAATCTTTAAAAAAAAAACGAAAACTAGGTGATAGCATTTACTCTGTCTAGAGATAAGACCTTATGAATTATGAATCTTTTTTTTAACTTTTTCATTTTGAAATAATTATAGATTCATAAGATGTTAGAAATAGTAGACAGGTCCTATGTACCCTTCATCCATTTCTCCCAATGGTAACATCTTGCGTATCTATCGTTGTATGTCATAACCAGGAAATTGACATCGGGACAATTTACCTACCTTATTCAGATGTCAGTAGTTTTACTTACACTTGTGTGTGCATGTGTGCATGAACATGTGTATAGTTCTCTGCCATGTAACACATGTGGTTGATTCATGTAACCACCACATTTAAGATACAGAACTGTTCGATCACCACAAAGATCTCCCTTGTGCTACCCCTTTAAGCCCCCAGAGGCTTTGTCTTTCCCCCGTCATTAATCCCTGACACTAATCTCTTCTCCAACTATGTAATTTTTAAAGCATTTAAAAAAAATGTTTTTAGATGAAGCTTAAAATCTAATTAAGGTGTACTGTTTACTTTTGCCCACCTTAATAAAAACTGTGGAAAATTCCATACCCTCTAATGATTTTCTAGTAGTTTAACAAATATTATAAGCTGAAGAAAATTGCATACCTAATATTTTACCCTTATCAATTAATTAACTAAATCATCAAAAATAGCTAAGCCTAAATAGCTGAGAGGCACATCATGAACTTTTGTCATCTGTTTATGTATTTAAACAGTTGTAATCCTCCCCCTCCTCCCACCATTTTAAGGGTATTGTGCAGTTTTGAAAGGAACGCTTTGAAGTCTTTATCCGTGTAACACAAAAGTATGGCTTGCTGAAAATGCATTTTCTTCCTCCGGAGTAGGCCTTGCAAAACACTGTTTCAGTTCTCTCTTGCACTACCAGTGACTGAGGTTTAGGGTACCTCTTAAGACTGCATAATTAGTAGTGTTCCCTTTCACTCTCAAAAGTGTCACAGTTTGACTAATAAATTATATATATAGTTCTGTAATTTACTGAGATTTGAATGTGACCGGAACTTTAAGAAAGTATTTTCATGTGTTTATAATCATTATGACAACTGTTTTGGAGGTCTTATTATTCATCATCAGGATTTGGAGACAGGAATTTGGTTCAGCACAGGATTAAGAGCAGAGGCTTTGGAGTAAGATCTCCTTTGAAAATCCCACCTTTTTCTCTTAGTACAGTAGTCGTTCAGCCTGGGCGTATCTGTCGACTTCCAAGCCTCTGTTTCCTCATCTCTTCAGACATGATCATGGGCACCTGGCTGGCTCAGTCAGAAGAGCGTGCAACTTTTGATATTGTGGTCATGAGTTCGAGCCCTACATTGGGTGTAGAGATTACTTAAATAAAACTTAAAAACAAAAAAAACAAAAAAAAACATACTGACTTCATAAGGGTTGTTGTAAAGACACAGCTTGTGAAGTTCTTAGCATAGTGTTGGTACTTCTTGTAATGTTGTTTCTCTTGATCTTTCTCATGATACACACAAATCAGCGATGAGGATTATGTGTGGATGGTCCGTTTTCATATGTGTTTGTCTTTGCGATGCATGTTTTCATGGTGGAAGTTAACTGTTTACTAACTCCTTCCCAAAAGATAGAAAATGGGAAAAGTACTTTAAAAATGAAGAAATGGGGGCGCCTGGGTGGCTCAGTCGGTTAAGTATCTGCCTTCGGCTCGGGTTGTGATCACAGGGTTCTGGGATTGAGCCCCGCATCGGGCTCCCCGCTCAGCAGGGAGCCTGCTTCTCCCACTCCCTCTGCAACTCCCCCTACTTGTGTGCTCTCTCTCTCTGTCAGAAAAATAAATAAAATCTTTTAAAAAAATAAAAATAAAATAAAAATGAAGAAATGGTGGTTTTACCATGAGCTTAATCCTCTGGCTTCAGCTCTCTAGTCCAGAGTATAATTTTTCAGTGTTGTTGTCACCTCTCATGTATGTGAACATTTCCCACATTTTACAGCTCTTACATGTGTAAATGACTTTGAGAGTAGAGTTCATTCACATTTCATACATCATTCTTTTGTCTACCACATTGGTAAGTTCCTTGAATCTCACTCATTACAAATTCCCCAGCACCTGATTCAGATGTCTGATGCGTAACTATGCCTCAAGATACTTGAGTGAATAGTCCTTTCAAAACAGATGATCACATATATTCACATAAGAAATCATTTTTTGTAAACTTACTATTTCATAATAAACTTCGTTGTGAATTGTCATTTAATTAATATTATACCATGTTGTTTTCATGAATGGTTAAAACAAGATTTTAGATAACATCTTGATTACTTTTCATGTCCATAGAAGAATTATTGTCATCACAAGAGAAATCTCCTGGTGTCAAGGATGTGGTACTAAGTATGGAGTATAGTAAAAAATCGGATTTAGATACTTCAAAACCATCTGATGAGAAAGCTGTTACACACAAAGGTAATTTTTATTCAGACAAGAGATGTTATTCATGGTAATGTTTAATTTGGGGAGAAATGAGTTTTATTATATAACATGTCTTAATAAGTAGCCCCTTCTCTAATTAGTACTGCTCATTTCTAGTTGATAAGGTAAAATGGATGGCTGCAAAATGACTAGCTATTTTTCAGGTATTAAAGTAGATTGTAGAACAGAAAACATGCCAATTAATTACACTCTCATATGTTCTTGTATGTTTTATTTATTCTTTGAACAATTTTGCTTGAAGCATAGGTTAAATCTGAACTTGGAAGGAAATGTGGTAATTTGAGAGTAATGTAGTAGAGCATAAGATAACCCTGAAAGGAATGAAATTGATAAAAATAATCTACCTAATTTTTCTATAAATCAAGATATTTAAATACCGGGGATTTTATTTATGTGCTAAGAAATTCAGAATATTTTTTACATCTACTGCACCTGGAGTTGTTGAGGTAAAACCATGTAATAAAAAATCAAATGCAGTTTTATTCCACATTCTAGTCTCTTGAAGGAATGAGCTGTTGGCATATGGTTACTGAACTGTTAGGCTGTAATTGCAGACACATTGCCCCTGGTTTTAAGCCACACACGGGTTTCTAAATCTCATGAGGCTTTCAGATAATTTCATCCATCTACCTATGTCATGTTTATGAGATGGAAAGAGGGATGACTTCCAAATCTTACTCTCCCACCCTCACTCTCTTACCTCTGATCAGCCCAGTATCTCCATCTGTCCTAGCCCTAGCCGGCACGCAACAGGAAAAATCTGCACTGTAAATCATCAAACCGTATCATACTTGTTTGATTCCTGTCAAAGAATTACCATCCTTTTTCTGAAATTGATTACCTTGGACAAATCCTGTCTCTTTGAAATTGATCTTTTCCAGATTATGCAGAAGCATTGCTGTTGCTTTTTATTGCTTTCCTTTCTTACCTTGTATGCTTAGAGTAGTGGTAGTTGAGGCTTTAGTTGATACCCATTTCCCCTTTAAGTTCTTTGCTGTATCGATTATAATTTTTTTTTCCTGTTTCATCTCAAAACTCTATAAAAGATTTGATAAGTGTTCTTACATTCCTGCATTTATTTTTAGTTTATGGTATACATGCTTTCATTTCCTCCTACTTTTTATTTTCACTGCCATTTTCTTTTTCCTAAAACAGATCCTTTCTTTACAGAATCTGTTAGGAATTGATAGGTAAAAGTAGGATGGGAAAGGAAGAAGTAGTTAGTAATCATCAGGCATCTACTCTGTGCCTCCCACATTGCAGTGGGCATTATCCATACGTTATTAGCTCATGACTGCATGTCACAGTCTTGTGGAGTCATTGTTTTTACAGAGTGGGAAACTACTTGCCTTTTTATTATAAAAATGTAAATACCTTTAATACTTTTAAATACCTTGGTGTAAGTCATTTTTAAGTGTCAGGATTTCCTTGACATTTTTTGAGCTCTTTGAAATGAATACACAGTGTGCCCATATGTTTTTATTATCATCAAAGACAGTATCAAATACCTACTTTATAAGAACAATAATATTTAATCCTATAAAAATCAAATGTGATCATTGAAATGTTTCTTGTTCCATCACAAGAAATTAGTGTTCAAAAATAGCATTCATTTTATTTTGTGTTTATTTTCTCTCTAGCCAGTTACTTTCAAAATTAGCATAGAAACCACAGAAAAGTTTATATAATTTGAAAAGTCTTCAGAATATTATAAACTTTCCTGTGTAATTATTATATAAGCCTAGATGTTCGGTATGTCTGTCTCGGTTATTGGGGCACACAGAATGCTTACTTTGTGCTGGGCACCGAGATGGGTGCTTTCATGCTTGCAGCATAATGATCTGAAGAGGTAGGTATCCTTCATCCTTCTTCCTAACAAGGAAGGTGAGGAGTTAACTAGCTCAAGCTCACACAGTCAGAAAAAGAGTTAAAGGCAATAATACTGGAATCCTGAGAGCCACTGACTCAAGAGCAGTGAACTCTTTCCTGTCCAGGTCGGGAGTTCTGTATGCCTCACACAACTAGAAGAAGCTTATATGAAGAAAAAAATGGAGATTAGGAAGACTGTTAACTCCAAGAAAATACTTACAGATACTGAAATACAGATGGTCCAGTACATGCATACACATATATGTACATGCATAAACATATATGCTTATATTTTATACACACACACACACACACACACACACATAAATCTCTGTAGGCCTATATAACCTGGTATTTTATATGAACCAAAAGACTGTCTCTGATCAAATTCCTTATTATTTCAAGTGAATAATTTTTTAAAATACCAGATATCCATTATGTTTCTAAAATTACTTTTCAGTCATTTGCACCGCGATGCAGTGGCACTGATTAAAATTTATGTATTATCTGCAATGTCAGTTTTTAATGTCCTATTTCTATTCTATAAGCCATTGGTCAGAATCTCTTCAACTGATTTCAAGTATGAAAGTTTAAAAGTTTAAAAATCCTGCTGAAGTTTTTATCAGTTTTATAGGAATAAAATTTAGGGGTGAGTGTTAATCAGTGGCCCTCTTGGAGAGGGTCTAAAAATATGTTTGCTTTTAAAAATCCTCAACACTCAGTGTAGAAAATATCTATCTCCAGTCTTGATTATTTTTCACAGACTGTCTCTTCATACTGTGTTTTGTTTATAAATGTGCTCTATTTACATTTTCATTATTTAATTAATATAAAAGCAATTAACTTATATTTTGTGTTTTTTAAACATAATCTAGATGAGGAAGAGGATGGCAAGACTCCAACTCAACCACTGTTGAAAAAAGGCAGGCATTTTTCATCATTTTATTTTAATCCCCTTTTTCATACTGTTAACTCTTTAACTCCAGCTCTGCTATTTTTTTTTTTTTACCTGAGTTTTTATTTCCATGGCGAGGTGATGTTACAGTTATTTATTGAATGCAGATTAGAAAAAAAATCATCTTTAGTTTACCTAAAAAAATTAAGTCATCCCAGGGAAAGGTATTATATCAAAGACAATTATTTTAAATCATTATAGCATTTCTGAAATACTCCAACCCTGAATGTCAGTATTACTTTTTTTAAATTTAAACTGCATGGTTCAGATGATAAGCAGAGACACTGAAATGGGTCTTTGCCAGTGTCACTCGCATTCTTTACCATCAGTTGTTCCCAGCCAAGCCCTTAATTTTGATACTAATATATTTTTCATTTCAAAAATTACAATATTTCTCACAGCCCTGCTGCGTTTGGGAGATACACAGTCATGTCCCCGTGCATGACTTTTATGAGAAGGAGATAGAGGTGAGAGTTACGGAGCAGTGTGGTTTGGCAGCCATATTATGTCATCATGCAAAATCATTCGTTATGTTTGCGTGCATCATGGCAGCATGAGAAGTGAATGACACATCCTGCAGAAGTGATCAGGTTTCCTCCTGTGGATTCCTGCTTTTAAAAATTTAGTGTAGGAGTCTCATAGTAGTCATTTGCTTGCTCATAGAGTCAGTGCTGATTTTTTTTTTTTAATTTTTTAATTCCTGGGAATATAAACGGGAACTCCCTTGGTATTTCGTTCTTGAGACCTGCAGCAGATGGTGCCCTTCCAAGGAGTTCCTACCATCTTTCTGTGCTTCAAAGAAAGATGTGTCATTATATGGCTTTTTCTTTGGGCATCGCATACTGAGGAGACAAGTTAGGTCAAGATGAGGGTGTCCTTCTTTAGCCTGGGAGGTTTCACTGTGATAATCATTAGATTGTATTCATTTGTCTTCCACTTCCTTCTGTCTTTTATATTATTAATAACAACATTATGTGTAAGAAATTTCTTTGATCTTTATATTATTGAGGAACCACATTACAAAAGAAATATGTTCATGGAATAGGCATAAACTTAATTTGTCCAGTTAGCCTAAAATGGCTTCTCAATAATTAAAATCTAGCAGTCAGTTACAATTTTCTTGATTGGTATTTATGATTCTCTTTCATTCACAATGCTTCAAAGTATTAGAAATTATGCAAGATAATTTGGATGAGTTTAGCTCTTGTAAAGATATATTTATCTGTAACCATTTTTTTAAAGTACATTTAAATTTTAAACAACTGAAAGCTTATGATGGACTCCATATACAGCTACCTGCATTTTAAGTACACAGAAATTAGGAAACTATAGGAATTCAGCAAAAGGGACTTGAATATTTATCTCCCTTACATCTTATTTTTCTGCTTAATCTTTTAGAATGCAAAGGCCCTGCTGTGCCCTTAAATGTAGCTGACCAAAAGCTTCTTGAAGCTAGTACACAGTTTCAGAAAAAACAAGGAAAGAATACTATTGATGTCTGGTGGCTTTTTGATGATGGAGGTAAGGTTGTTAATATGCTTTTGAGCAATTTTACATAATACTGAAGTTGTGGGAATAGTATTGAGAAATGGCAGGTATGCTTCACTCCTAGACAACATTCCCCAAAGCAACAGGATTGATTTCAGAATCAGGTGTCAGGCTTAATTGTTACCTCTTCAGTGTCCTTCACTTTGGAAGTTGACTGGTTATTCCTTGTGCTCATGACCTTAACTTTTTTTTTTTTTTTTTTAATATGACTGACCATTTTTAGAATGTCACTAGATTTGAAGTACCATTTGATCTTTCATTATAACTGGTTCAAGTTATGTCATTTTGGTAGAAATCTCACAGAAGTGATGCCTTGCTCTTCTGTCTATATCTCATCAGGGGGCACATGATGTTGATTTGCCTCATCACTGGTGAAGTTAACTGTCCACTCAGTAAGGTGGTTTTCACTAGATCTTGAGAATGAAAAGTGACCGTTTCCCCTTGTGTAGTTACACATATTAGGGGATGGGGAGGTACTTTGGGGTTATGTTAAATAGACCATTGTTACTGCAACCTTTACCACCCACCATCTTTAGCATCCATTGATAGTTTTGCCTCTTGTTACTGTTGGTGTGGTATGTTTGTGGTTGTCAAATGATGATTTTCCAATCCTGTTAATTCTTCCTCATTTATTAGTTGGCATTTTATTGTAAGGAAGAGCCTTCTCCTTATTTTTATCCTTGCTGATTCATCGATTCCCATTATATTCAGTAGGAGATGATTTGTCATTCTCATGATTTGTTTTGATGTTCACATTGTTCCCATATTTGCCCAGTGAGATCCCGTGGAGGCTAACTTGTATGTCATTTGTCATTTCCCAGTCGTTTTTTATTTTCTGATATAATGAGATGTTCTAGGCTCACTTATGCGCTTTGCCTGCACCAGCCATTGAATCACCGTCTACCCAAGGAGCCCGGATTGCTTTTGGTGGAGAAGAGTATTTAGGAACAATGATCATGGCATTAAATAGGCTTGTTGCTGCTAGGGTGTCCCTGCGCCCCCAGGTCCTCTCAGTGGACGGGTCTCAGAAATATACATGGATGTGTTTGTACGTGTAGGTATAAATTGAAAACCAGTTCCAGTTCAACACCGCAGGCTTCAGTCCAGCTTCTCCCTTCTTGTATTTCTCATTTCAGTGAGAAACCTGGCCCCCGTTTGGTTCAATGAATTCTCTCATTTCCTCATTGCTCCTGTATGTGACTGCTCTCCTAACTCTGCCGGGCCACTCTCCCCACCTCACCGCCTTCCTCACATAGCCCGACTCCATTGGGCTGTCCTCTTTGTTCAGGCCTACCTCATGGCTTTTTGACTGAATTATTAAGGAAGGACGGAAAGAAAAATTGTGTTGGATACTGAGTTGTAGTAAACATGTTTTTAGAGATTAAATTGAATGAAAAGTTCTTACTTGAGAAATCAGCATCTAGTAAATGATTTTTTATATTTTTATGATTTAGGTTTGACTTTATTGATACCTTATCTTCTGACTACCAAGAAAAAGTGGAAAGACTGTAAGATCAGAGTATTCATTGGTGGGAAAATAAATCGAATAGACCATGACCGGAGAGCGTAAGTCTATTTAAATTGAAGAGCATTTATCTTATTACGATATCTATTTCTATTTCATTATTACACTGTAGTACAGTGTATATTTGATAGGATAAAACAGACAATCCAGAAAATGTCAGTCATGTTGCCCTGTTCTATACTGAAGCTAAAAATTCTAGTTAAACGGATAAAACCGCATTCTCTTTAATTTAGTCTTCATGTTTAAGTTGTGGGTACTTAGTGTTACTGATACCTATTATTTTTTCCTATGTTGACATTTTAGAAAGTATTAAAAACCTTGGAGCATTGGAATGTTAAGCGCCTTTTTAAAACAAAATCAGGGGATGTGCCCCCAAATTACACATTCATATGTGAGATACATTTTGTAGACTTGAAGACAACAGAAACACAGGATGCCATTTGTCACCCACCGTCTTATTTCCGCTGTGCTGTCACCATTCTAGTTCTGGTTCCAGCGCTTTGCTAAGTACCCTGTATCTTGTCTCTGACCTTTTCAGCATATATTGTACACACTGCTCCTGAGTTCACATTTGGAAACCAAAGCTCTGATCATATGATTCCTCTGCCCAAAATACTTTTAATTTCCTCTCTGTTACATACCATAGAAAGTCTGTCGTGTTCCCCCAGCTCTGCCTTATACTTCATTTTACAATTCTGCACCTGCCCCAAATAAGCATGTGATTTCAGACTCATACTCCTTCCTACTTACAGTATATAGTACAGTGTATATTTGATATATTTCTCTACGAGAAATAGCTCTTCACTTGCCTCCCTTCTCTGTGGCAATACCGTATCCTTTCACGTCCAACATTGCTATCACTTTCTTCATAACACCCTCCCTCTTTTTTTTTTTTTTTTTTTACCCTTGTCTCCCCATAGTTGTTATCTGTCCTTCCTGAATAACAGGGTACTTGGTCCACTCATTGCATCCTGGAGCTCATTTTATATTTATTTTCATCTCTTAGATTTGAGTTTTGTGGGCCCTGACACATAGACACGTAGTAGATCTATAGTGGAATTCAGCGGAGTGTCCATTCATCTCAAACAAGAAGTATGCAAGAAATACTAGAAATAATTTAAAAGTTAAACCTGTAGCCGGTGTGTTTTCTAATTTCTTAATTTAGAAAACTCTTTTTATTAAAGATAGAATCCTATTTTGCTAACTTCTTTTCTTGTATGTATGTTTCCACTTTTCTGTTCTTGCCACCAAGGCTTCACAGCCAGCTCTGCCTCCAAAAAGGTGTTTCTTTCCTGAAAACTCAGAGGCTTACTGGAGCCCAGCACCCCCCCACCTCAAAAATTCTGTGAACTTCATTTGCCATCAGTTATAGCTTTAGTTTGGCCCCAAAAAGTCCTATTTAGACCTTGAGATACGCATTCTTCATGGGTGGAAGAATAATCCAAAAATAATTAAACCTCCAAGTGTTTACTAGTTTTTGCTGAAATCCTTATACTTACCAATATAATTTGTCTAAAATAGTCTTTACTGAAGTAGAGCTGACACACAGTGTTCTGTTAGTTGCGGACGTACAGCATGGAGATTCGGTATCTCCGTGTGTCATGCTGCTCGCTGCAGATGGAGCTGCCATCTGTCACCATGCAGCACGAGTAAATACCATTGACTCTCTGCCCCGTGCTGTACCTTCCAGCCTCGAGGCTTGTTCGTTCTGGAACTGGAGGTCTGTTTCTCTCACTCCCCGTGACAAAAATTAAATTTAAAAACTAGTTGCCATTCAGATTTCATTATTAATGTCTTGCTCTACCCGTTCATTATTGGATACTAAGATGAGATTCAGAGAAAGTAAAAGAATGTAACAGGAGTCTCTACTCAGGGAATTTAGATGTCTACTTAGTTGAACATACAATGTGAAGTAATTCAGATGAACTTTGTTTAGCACCTGAGACAGTTTTCCTATAAATCATGCTTTTTCAGATATACTGATTCAGCCCGAAACAGAATAAAAATACTTACATACAGCTTTCGTGTATCTCAATGCTATTCCTTTTGTTTTAGGATGGCTACTTTGCTTAGCAAGTTCCGGATAGACTTCTCCGATATCATGGTCTTAGGAGATATTAATACTAAACCAAAGAAAGAAAAGTAAGTTGTTGGATAAATTACTCTTCACAGATTTCTGATCCTTTTATGGGTGACCTACTCAGATATTCTAGTAACAGATCATTCTAAACTAATTACCTGGGGTTTTGCCTGCTATCAGTTATATGTGAAGTCAACTCTTTTTAATCTGGCACTGACGGTTGGCATGCTTACAGCAGATACCAAAGTAAGTCTAAAGGGCTTTCAGGTTTTCAGAGAATTCAACTACTGTTGTATAAGTAATTTCTGAAAATCCTAATGACACAGAAATTCCACATGGTTCTTTAAATTTCGATTTTTCATGCCTATCTTCATTACCACTACTCAATCCCTACCCCATCTGATGTATTACTTCTTACTATTTTGCTTTATTACTAAAATAGGAGAATCTAAGAATTTGCCTATAATAGTTGCGTTCAGAATTCTCAAGAGTCAAAGAAAAGTATACTCATGGAATAGTCCACCTGAAAATGGTATATAGAGGATATTATAATTATGTGCATATTTATACCACCAGGCATAATTTTAATTATTCTCAAATAAATGGTGAATAAATGATGAAGCTGGTATAAAGATTTAAATAGAAAATAATAAGGTATGCTTTGTAAGGTTATGGCCAGGGAAGGATTTGTTTCCTTTTATAAAATAATATATACCAGGAACTTTGTATGAGACTTGATACTGAAAAATGTTTTTCACATTCATAGAGGATTAGAATGTTTTTGATGTTCTTTTACTGTCTTACATCTTATTAAGTATCTTTGGATCTAGAGATTAATTCTGCATCTTCTTAAATGTTCAATATCTGCCCACTCCTCTCTTCAGAATATTCTAGTACCTTTTCTACTACTATTCCTCTTTTTCTTCATGGGTACTTGAACTAGGAACACTCTTGAGTATTTTGAGTAAAGGAGCAATACAATTTGACATATTGCTCAAAAGGATCATGTTAGCTACTGTGATGAAAATTTATGTAGGTTGAGGGGGGTGGGCATAGGAGCAGGGGGTAAATACAGAGAGGTGAGTGTGAGCACTTGAAATTGCAATTTTATTATTGTGAATACAGTTCTAAATTTCTTATCAGTTTGAGAAACTAGCGATTGCTGTTTTCTGGATAAGTTGCCGGAGTGATGGTTATAAATTAGGGTATGGAGATGAGCATAATAGATGGAAAACACTTAACTTCTCAAGTTCTAATTTAGCATTTGAGATCTTAATGTTAAGGAGTTGAAATTGAGGTTAACTGTCAGTATTCTTTCTGGGTTTTTGTTTTTGTTTTCTTAAAGTATTGTAGCTTTTGATGAAATGATTGAGCCATACAGACTTCATGAAGATGACAAAGAGCAAGATATTGCAGATAAAATGAAAGAAGATGAACCATGGCGAATAACAGACAATGAGCTTGAACTCTATAAGACCAAGGTATTCTGTCTCTTCTGCTTTTCCTTAATATTCCATTGATGTTTTAAAAAAAATAAGGAAGACATAAGTATCAAGAACTGTCATTTGTTACAGGAGGAACCAGTTGTGTGAATTCAGTCTCCTCTAAGTTGGGTCTGTATGTGAACAGTGTGTATAAATCATTAATTCTTTTCTAAATTAGGGGACAGATATTTTTATTACAGCAAAATTCTTCTGGTTTCTTTTTGTTTACTTATAGTTCTATGAACTACACTAAATTCCGCTTTTCAAATGGTCCAGGAATGACTTTGTCCTGTTTTATTTCAGACTTACCGGCAGATCAGGTTAAATGAATTATTAAAGGAACATTCAGGTACAGCTAATATCATTGTCATGTAAGTACTATCTATACTAAGATTTTCTTGAGCATTCATTTTATGATGATGCAATTAGGATCGATTTCTATATCAAGTACAAACCTATATAAACCCCAGTAATGACTTAACAGTTAGTTATAAGGAAGAAAAAACAAACTTCTGTTAATATACTTTGCTTTAAGCATATGGAGAAATCATTTAAGGTAGGAGGAGAGAAAAGCAAAAATCTTAAGCTTACATGAATCTAAGTAATTCTTTATCATAATAGTTTATTTTGGAATTTTTCCTTTATCTTTTTTCCCACCTTTTAAAAAATTCCTTGGCTTAAAGGACACGACAGCATAGCTCTTAAGCCTATGTGGGGTATGAGGGCCTCAAGTTAAAATTTGGACTCTGGGGTGTGAGGTGTGGGACACCTGGCTGGCTCAGTCAGTCAAAGCGTTTGACTCTTGATGTTGGGGTCATGAGTTCGAACTCCACATTGGGGGGTAGATTGTACTTCAAATAATAAAAAATAAAACCTTAAAAAAAGAAAATTTGGACCCTGGGCAACATCCTCATAGAAATGATACCATCAAGTTAACTTGGGGATTAAATTTAAAAAATGGTTCCCGTCAGAATCTGCACCCCCGTGTTTCCACACACGAACTTGACAGACAGACACTCTGTCCTCCACTGGATATAGACGCTATCTGGCTTTTCTTTCACTAAAGTCAGATTAGCTACATATTACTTGAGCCCAAATTTTCTCCGTCATGGAGCCGCAGTCCTTAAGTAGGTTAAAAAAAAAAAAAAAAAAAAAAGCTCAGGCCTCCAAAAATATGACAAATGATGAAATAAAGCAATACCAAAGGATTGTTATTTTGATTAACAAAAAACAATACAGCAGGAAATTTCAAGTTTTGCTGCTGATGATCAGATATCTGTAATGGAAGATGTTAAAACATAGAAATCTAGAGAGAAACACTATAGAGCAGCTGGTTATACTACCACTACGTACAGATAAAAATGAAAGGAGAAGGTAGGAGATGGAAGTTTAAAATTAATACATAGAATTAATTATGTTTGAATCTCATTTATCCATGTGTGGTTTCTGCTTTCTTAATTTAGGTAGAAACATCCCTTTCTCCTAGAAGAAGTCTGTCCTTACTGAAGAAGGGGGGATGGGAGGTTTAATGTTAGAGACCAAATGTGTTGCAG
This sequence comes from Neomonachus schauinslandi, assembly GCF_002201575.2. NCBI lineage: Eukaryota > Metazoa > Chordata > Mammalia > Carnivora > Phocidae > Neomonachus > Neomonachus schauinslandi. The sequence continues at coordinate 20,357,339 of NC_058409.1, forward strand.
ATAATAGAAATATTCATTTCTGTTCTTATTAGATGAACTTTTAAAAATCTTTTGTTCAAACATGAGAAAGGGGGAATAGTGATATGAGTATTGTCATTGCTACATATGTTCACAGTTTGCCTGCACTCCAAAATAATGTGTAACCATGGTACTTTTTAGTTACTATTATTAGTGACTCAATATGTAATTTTTATTGTGTTTTATTTTTCTCAACTTAAATGCATTGCCTAATTTCCTTTCTCTTTTTGATACCAGGAGCCTTCCAGTTGCCCGGAAAGGTGCTGTGTCTAGTGCTCTCTATATGGCCTGGTTAGAAGCTCTCTCGAAGGACCTACCACCAGTTCTCCTAGTCCGTGGAAATCATCAGAGTGTCCTTACCTTCTATTCCTAAATGCCTCAGTACAGTGGACAGCCCTCCAGGTGGTACTTGAGTGCCTAGTAAAGTCACTGAAATCTTCAAAGACACATTAACATCACAATGGCGAACTGTGACTTTTCTTTCACCTTTTCATTAATTTGAAAGCACACAGGGAAGTTGCTCCACTGATATGTGTATGGAGACTTCAGTTTTAGTCAGTTCTGTATTTCAATCTTAATGAATGATGATGATTCCTTGTTGTTGGACTGAAGCTCACGAGAGTAAAGTTTTCCTTTGCTACTTGAATAGCAATAAAAGTGTGTTATTTTGTGATTGATGAAAGGAGTACAAAAAGCCTTTAGCCTTGAGGTGCCTTCTGAAATTAACCAAATTTCATCCATATATCCTCTTTTATAAATTTATAGAATGTCAAATTTTGCCTTCAGCTGTCATTTTTGTTTCTGGTCTCTCCCACCTTAAAATGAAATGGACACTGCTTTTCTTCTTCCATTGACCAGTTAGTGTTGAGTACTGTATGTTTTCTATTACTTTTATAAAGGTATCTGTTAGATACTAAAGGTGAGAATTAGGGCAAGTTAATGAAAAATGCAAAAAAAAAAAAAAAAAAGCCAACAAACCAAACAAACAAAATGGTAGCCAAAAAGTGACCCCAAGGTTAGGTTTGTATGGGTACATATAAAATGTAGATGTAGGGACAAAAGACCCAATAAACCTTTCTTTTTTTAAAATCTCTAATTGGCTGTTATTTGTACTTTTATTTGAAATCTTAGGGAAGGTTGAAGACTTATTCAGTACTTCTGTATACCAGGCTGAAAAATCCCCTGTTGTCATTCTTTAGACCTAAGTCCTCAAAATCATTTGTATCTATTAGAAGAGCGATCTGTCCTAATTTATAGTTTTCCTCAAATCTTGAGGGACTTTTAAGAAATGCTAAAAGATTTTTCTCAAGGAAAATTAGACAAAGCAATGTCATTAAGTGGAATATTTCAATAAACAATATGTGGAATTCCACTGTACACGTCCTTTATAAATCATTAAAATATTTAGCGTTTCATCAAATGGTTAAATGGACCACTGGTTTCTTAGTGAAATGTTTTTAGGCTTAATTCATTCAATTGTCAAGTACACTTAGTCTTAATTAATATACTCAGGTTTGAACAGATTATTCTGAACATTTAAATTTAATCCATTCTTAATACTTTAAAACTTTTTTGTTAAGAAAAACTGCCAGTTTGTGCTTTTGGAATGTCTGTTTTGACATCATAGTCTACTAGTAAAATTTTGACAGTGCGTACGTACTGTTGCTAAAAGCTTTATATACAATTATTAATGTGAAGTTTTTCATTTTTTATTCAAGGAAGGATTTCCTAAAAACATTTCAAGGGATATATGTCTACATATCTGTATGTGTGTATGTATGTGTGTATGCATACACAGATGCATGTGTGTATATATAATGACATTTATGTTGCTGGTTTTTTGCATTTTAAAGTGATCAAGATTCATTCGATTAACATTTTTTGATTTCAGTAAACATAAGTTCAAAATTAGATTGAGAGAGACAGGTTTCACGGAGAACAAAGGTGATCATCTGAAGGGCATGTAACTTCACACAGTTACTGTTCTGAGAAATGGAGAACGCATCCTCTGCAGTACTGTTCAGTGAGTTCATTGGTATACATTTTGGTGGTGAAGAATATATGCAGATTTCATGAATCTTGATAGATATCATTAACGTCACTATGTTGCCAATAGTGCAGTATTTTTGCTGTGTGAGCATAAACAAAATGAATAGAAAAGTGGAGATCTGATGATATTTTTGAATTCAGACCATTAAAATGAAGTAATTGTTTTTCCAGGTTTTTTTTTTTTCCTACAGTGTAACTCACAACATTGTTCCATTTATTGCAGGTTTAGTAGTGTTTTGGGGGAAAGACAGTAGAAATGTCATATTATTCAGTAAACAATACCGTGTTTGAACTTTTTAAATGGATAATAGGGCATGAACTGAGTGCTGCTATCTTGAAATGTGCACAGGTACACTTATTATTTTTTTTTTTTAATTTTTCCCATTCAGGAAACCATCATTGTGATCTGTACTGCAGGAACCAAATGTCATGCATCATACATATGTGTATAAAGTACATAAAATATATCTAAATATGCATAATGGGGGGAGGGTAATATTGTCTGTGAAATAATGTAAGAAGCTTTTCACTTAAAAAAAATGCATTACTTTCACTTAACACTAGACACCAGGTCAAAATTTTCAAGGTGGTTGTAGTACTCTAATAAATTTCAACAATTCTTAGAGATGCTAGCTAGTGTTGAAGCTATTCTAGTTTATTTTGTTTATGCTGAATTTGATTATTTTAATGCCAAATTTTTTTTTTGAGTTCTAATCATTGGTGATAACTTGGAAATAAATATGTAATGGCATTTGACAGTTCATTATTCCTATAGGTAAATACTCATTGGGTTTAGAGAGAATGGTGGTGTTAAGCTGATGATTATTGGTTAATTAAATCAGATATTTATTTGTTACATTATTTCGTTTGTATTTTAGGTTTCCTTTTACATTCTTTTTATATGCTTTCTGACATTACATATTTTTAAAGACTATGGAAATAATTTAAAGATTTGAGCTCTGGTGGATGTTTATCTACTAAGTTTGAAAATGTAATATTTTGATAATACTGTACTATAACTGTCACACAAATGCTTTTCTAATGTTTTAACGTTGAGTATTGCAGTTGCTGCTTTGTACAGAGGTTACTGCAATAAAGGAAGTGGATTCATTAAAACTATTTAATGTCTACTATTTTATCTGTTTTATAAATCTGTGGCAACTTTGTGATGTACCCTCGGTTATATAACTGTTATTTCACAATGTCGGAGTTTTTTAGTGGCTTTTACCTTTAATATTCCTACCTTAGAAAGTTGTTTGAAATTGTGCACTATCCCTAAACCTTTGAAATAGTCACTATTGATATTTGACAGTGGATTGAACCATAGAAGATACAGCTCATTTTGATTTTTTTTTAAAAAGTGATTTTACTTTTCTAATTCTTTTTACATTATTTTTGGGCCAAATCATGCATTTAGGAATGAGGATACTAGACTAAAATGGATCCATAGTCCCTGTCTTTTCTTCAGAAGATTTTTGGCTAAGCTGACTTACAGTTTTATAAAACATTTTCACTTTCTCATTTGAACATTATAGTAAGTGAGGACAGTTATATATCCAGGACAGTTACTTTTCTCTCTCTTACTCTTGGGAAAGCAACTTGGAGCAATGTAGGGAATTTTCTGAGGTCATGTGGTAAATCAGTGAAGAATGTTGGCCCAGAGCCCAGATCTTTCATCTCCAGGGATATCTCTATTACGCACTCACTGCTGCCTGATCCATAACTGAGAGGGCTGGGATAGACTGGCCATTTCCAAACTAGTCATCCAATATTGCTAGTGAGTGTGTGCTCAGGTAATGCGAATTCCATTTAGAAATAGATTGGCTACAGGCTGGCTTAATAGATCTGAAACGAAATGTAAGTGTCCATTGCATGCTTTTTGCTTCTTGCTTCTTTTCCAATAATCCTACTCTTCAGGCTAGTGACTTCTTTGGGGAGTTAAAAGAGAATTCAAAGGCAGCTATGAATGTGGCATTTCCTAATAGCAGAGCATCCAGTGGTTTTCAAAACAGGGATGGAGTTCACCTTCCAGCCAGCAGGTATTTTTGGTTCCTTCACCAGGAAGAACAGATAAATGCCTCTGATACAATTCTGTCTTTACGTATCAACAGGATGTTTGTAGGTTCAGAGCAAATAGGTGGTAATTTAATGCTTGACTGTTTGAGTAAAGATGGCACAAATCCTGGGAAACACTCATCAGAAAGTACTGTTTAGTTTAGCTAGTTTAGGTAGTAGATTGTGTACACAGAATGTTATCCAGCTGTTATCCATTGTTAACCAACTTGACATACTTGTTTTTGTAGACGACTAAAATACCTAAAGATCTAAGTCCTGTTGCTCTTTATGGAATCTGGAGGCAGTGCTCAGAGACCTCTTTCACACATGATAGGCATTTCAGGTAGGCTACTGAATGGGAACATTAAGAACTTAAGCCCATTTTCTCCTCTTGACTCTAGCCTTGAATTTTGTGTTAGACAAGAGTGAGCAAGTACTGTTTTAGGGAAAAGTGAAGGCCTCTGAATCGGTCCCGCCCTGCTGTGCAGCCTTACTCAGGCAGGCTCTAAGCCTAGATCAGGAACTCATCCCCCAAAACTAGCGTCATGTCACACATATCCTTTGTTCTACTCTTCTCAGATACGAATGCAAATTACCAAGATGTTCCGACCATAGCTGCAAAGGAAAATAAACTGTACTTTTTTTATCCACAGCATAGGATCAGTGATCCGTGGACACTGAACGCAAACATAGAGGCCCGTGACTCAGTACTGGTCAGAATCTCACTAGATGACTGCTGAAGCTTTGGGGCTGGGGGGAGAAACATGGAGATTCTGTCCTGGAAGCGTTCGCTTAGCCAGTCTGATGGGAAGCAGTTTACAGGGCCATTTTATGTCTTTTTTTTTTAAGTTAGTGGTCTTTTTTTATTGGAATAAAAAAAAAAGACTAGCATTTACAACTTGGAATGGACGTAAATTGTAATTTCTTGATCAGCAGTGTTGATGGGTGTGCTGAAGTCCACATCCACAGCCTACTCCGCTGGCTTCAAGTCATGGTTCAGGAGGTTTTAAAAACGAGAGAGTCCCAAGATGCTCCCTTGGTAAAGGTTTCTTTTTAAAAAAAAAAAAAAAATTGTGTGAATGGTGATAGCCTGACACCCATTTCGCTTTAGGACAACGTGGACAGCGCTAAACCAACACACACGGCATGCCACCGGGATGAGTGTCATGGTCACCATGGGTGGGGGCGCCCGGAAGTACGAGAGGGCCGTCCTGCTAAGTGGGGCTACGTCTAGACAGTTTATCCTCACCCATTTTTCTGCACAGCATCCTGAGGTAAACCAATTTTAAATGTTTTGTTCTCAGTAAACCAGCTATGACAATTTATACTAACAAGTTGAATTAGAACACATTTGAAGAAGTTTTAAATTTGTTTTTTACATTTTTCGCTTTTAATACAAATGCCTGACTGTGCCCAGTTGTCAAGCTGCTTGCATGAAAAACTGGCCAGCCCAAACAGTGTATTAATCATGAGCAAATGGAACTGCAAGGAGTCCACTAGGTGCTTCCTTATCATTAAGGTAGTACAAGTATTTATATCGTAGAACTGATGTGTAGCTTGATCTTTAGGGGACAGGAACACCAACCAATACTTGCAGATTTTGTGTGGACAGAAGGTACTTTTGACATTCAGTTTTGCTATATAGAAACAGAATGAGTAAATGAACTTTTTTTTTTTTTTTTGCAAGAGGCTAAGTAAAAGATTCAATCTGATTCTTCTAGAAGGGGGGAAAGGAGTTGAAAGTAGGCCTTCATTTGGCAGTCATCTTCTGTACAAATTCTTCATAGTTGACTTGCCCATCTCCATCAATATCTGCTTCTCTGATCATTTCATCTACTTCTTTATCTGTTAGTTTTTCTCCCGTGACATGACGTAGCTCCGCCGCGCTGATGTGACTGTTGCCATCCTTGTCGAAGACTCTGGATGCCTTGCGAATTTCTTCTTCACTGTCTATATCTTTCATTTTTCTAGCCATCATAGTCAAAAATTCTGGGAAGTCAATGGTGCCATTACCGTCGGCATCCACCTCGTTGATCAGATCCTGCAATTCAGGTTCTGTTGGGTTCTGACTCAGTGACCTCATGACTGTTCCAAGTTCCTTTGTTGTGATGGTGCCATCGCCATCTTTGTCAAATGGGGAGAAAGCCTCCTTGAACTCTGCAATCTGTTCTTAGGTCAGCTGATCAGCCCTGGTGCGAGCGAAGGGAAGAGGAGCAGAGGGAGCGAGGGCGGCTGCACCAGCGCGGGGGCTGCGCGGGCGGGGCGCCTCCGCTGCTCCCGTGTGCCCGCGAGTAACGGCGCCGCGCCCGCGGGGCTCCCAGCATCACTGCCCCATTTTATGTCTTATATCTCTAATAACAGATAAACCAGGGAAAAGTTTTAAAATTAAGCCGACAGTGTTTTTGATTTACGTACGGTTACACATCAAGGCATATTAACTACTTCCGTGAAAGACGATTTTACTTGCTCTTTTATACATACATTTAGCCCCCAATTAAGCCATTTTTGAAGGAGGTGGTCCGAGTTTGAAAAAGAAGCTATAGGAGTTTATCTGAATGACCAATAAGCCACAGGTTATTTTTATTTTAAGCCCTCAGCATTTTTGCTTAAGTCTAGACAGCTCTCCTTCGGGCTCCTAAGAAACTTCACTAAATTTAAAAGATGACAGGGATAATTTGGGAAAGGGGGGGGATGGGTGGAAAGTTAGGCTCCAAGAAAGATTCAAGGATTGTGGAAGATTGGCCTCTTCATGGCTAAAAGTCTTGCACTCATACTTCCTTCTGGGAACCAGTGGATGGTGAAGAATGGAATTAATTTTCTTCCCCGAATTTTAAAATCCTTTGATCATAATCCGCATCTATGAGCCACATGGTACCAATCTCAAAGGTATACCCTACATCCTTGAGGCAGACTTTTGTGACTTTCCCATCAGTGAAGATAATCCTTTGTTTACTGTCTATGCACCTGTGAGTTCAGTGTTATTGTCATAAATTTCACACACGGGCTTTTTTCAGAAAGTTGATAGAACGAAGCACAGGTGTATTATGAACTGAAACACTAACTAGAACAGTGGTGTGCTTCAGAATCGCCTGGAGAGCTTGTTAAACCCTACCATCCTCCTGCTGAATCTCTGTTCTGAGTGAAATTCGTCCCCTTCACATCCGCTGCTTCTCAGGATAACCTTCCCTTCTCTACGGCTGCCTGGGTCCTTCGCGCACGACCCACCACCTTTCTTCCACAGCCACACGTCAACCCATCTCCCCTCAGGCCGGCTGTGAGCTCAAATAATGAGCTCCCCTCCAAATTCCTCATGTTTTTCCTTGTACATTAATCGGACGGTTGTCAGTGGCAGGAACAGAACCCAGAGCCGGCCAACAGAAAATGGAAGGCCAGGGAGACAGCTGAGGGCAGGGACTCTGAAAGCAGAGACTCAGGGCAGCGTCCTCAGGGCTCCGTCTCTCGACCTTTCCTCCTCTGCGGTTTGCCTCTCTAGGCTTGACTTGACTCTTCAGGTGGACTGTCACCACGGAGAGTGCTCAGTGGTGAACCACTCAAGTGGTTCGGCCGCAACTGTAGTGGAAAGATGGTATGTTGGCAGCAGGAGTAACCCCGTGTACGTCAGGGGCCATCCCCTCTGCCTTGGGTTTGCCCTTAGAGTCTGGGGTTTATGTGGCCCGGGACCTGAGGGAAGGGCCTCGGACGTTCGCTCTGCCCCGTCTGGCTGATGCTCCAGGGCCTTGGCTGCCTGGGCTCCAGCAGTTGATTCCGAGGTGGACAGCTATACAGGCCAAACCTAGGCCGCCACCACCTTTACTAGGTTCCCAAAGCTCTGCAGCTCAACACTTACTATCTGTTCCTTCCCCACTCTCCAGCCCAGGTCAGCAGCCGCACAGCCGTGCCCAACTCAAAGTGTGCGCTCAGAGGGCACTTGGCAGAGCATTCCTGGCCCCCCTCGTCCGTGGCAACTCCATCCGTGGCACCTGTTTCGTCTTTTCTCCTTAGGGTGGTATCTCTCTGGAACTCCCACCCACACCACGGGGCAGGATCTCCCCAGCCCTAGAATAAGAACCAGCTCTTCCTTGATGAGTCTTCAGGGGCAGGAAAATGCAGAAAAGCTCAGCTAGTAGGCTCTCGATCACAGAAATGTTTGCTTTTCCCACAACATCTAGAAATGCAGTCACCATTCAGAAATGTAATAGAGTCTTCCCTCACTAAAACAGAGCATACTTTTTCTAAAACAACTGAGAACAATCTGGTTAATTTTCTCTATTATGTTGCATTAAATCTCAGCAGCTCACCTTATTACCCTTGAATACCAAGTCCAACAAATCTAAGAAGCATGGTGCAGGATTAACTTCTTTGTGAGAAGATACTCATTAGTCCCCAGACCGAGGTGGGAGAGAGGCAGAAATCTGAGATGCTTCAGAGAAAAGAATCAATAGGATTGAGTGATGGGTTGTCCTGTGTTGAGCACGAGGATGGAGTCACGGTGCCTTGATGGGTTGAGTATTGTCTTCCTCCTTCTAATTCAGGAAAGATGGGAGAGAAAAGAGGATTCCCATCATCTGAACACTCCCCATATGCTACCTGTTTACTTATTTTAACTTATTTAACTCTCACCAGACCCCTCTGGAGTGGGGAGTATTCTCCTCATGGTAGAGTTGAGGAGCAAGGCTTAGAGGAACTGTGATCACAGTCAGCAGCTGCATCAGGGCAGGAACCTGGGTTAGCTTCTAGAAAGTCTCCTCCACCTTTCCATTTCCTCTCACAGAGGGGCCTCCCAGTACTTTTATCCTCCTTAACTTCTCTGAAAAAACATGGTCTCCTGTAGTAAACAGAAAATCATATTCCTTTCACTGAACTATACTGATGACTTTCTTCCAGGTCACTTTTTTAAAAGTTTAAGACATTGGGGCACCTGGCTGGCTCAGTTGGTAGAGCGTGCAACTCTTGATCTTGGGGTCGTTGAGTTTGAGCCTCAAAGTTCAAGAGATTGCTCTTGTTTATCAGTTATTCTAGTACAAGTTCATCCAACAGAACATGTCAGCTCTCTGTGCAACCTGAGCTCGATGTGCATTTCTGCCAAGAAGCTAATTTTGTGCCATGGTTTTACAAATAGAAGAGTTACTTTGACATTTTGAATTACTTAAGTCTGTTAGAGGTATGAACATGACTTTCCCTTTATAGACTGCTATTTGCAAGATAGTGGTATCTTTTGGATATTAATGAATATCTCTAGAGGTCGATACCTTATAGTGTACTGTTATAGGATTATGAGAAAAAAATTCCATGTGATTTAGGTCATTTCTAATGAGGGGGAGAATTAAAACAAAGAGCATTGCTTCTCTGGATTTGTTTCTTCAGCCATGACACCTGAGGAAATTAATGGAAGTGATAAATACATTAAAAAAATGTGTCTCGTCTAGGAAACAGAAACAAATCCATCAAGAAATGAGAAAACATGTAAAAAAGGAAAAGAATATATGAAGTATATAAATTTTGAAATTATACAAGCATGCTCTACTTAATTGCTAAAAAAAATGTCAATGCATAGGGATTGACATTTAATGAAGGATTATTAAAATCGACACAGCAAGAAGTAGAAAACTTAAGTAAACAGTAACCATGGAATGAACTGAACATAATTTAAGTACTGTCTCCACAGAAGGTTCTGGTCCCAATGATTTTACTGGTAAATTATTTTATTGGTTCAACAGCTAACTGTCACAACTTCCAGACCCCAGTATCTTACGTTTAATTCATATTTAAACACCTCATCCTACATGCACACCTTTTCTCAAACCTGCTTGGCTTCCTGCTTTATTCATTGCCAAATTCCTTCTGCAGCCCTCCTACTTGTTCTCTGAGGCTATCCCATTGTTATTTGATTTCCCAATTAGATTGAGTAACTTCCTTAATACTTTGGCATCTCCAGTGGCTTATCTTAGTTGGGGGCAGTAGGTTTCAATACAGGATTTTTAAATGAATGAAGAAATGAAAAAATCAATTATTTGAAGGAGAAGGCTGATGATGACAGGGAAGTGGATACGTGGAATTAAGGCATGGAGCCTTATTAGGAACGGAGCTTTCTGAATTGATGACTTGGATCAGGGCTCTCCAGTCCTAACAACCACACACTAATATGATTTGCCTGCTGGAAAATGTTCCATGTGTGCTTGAATTCTTGAGGCCCAACTTAAAATAACTATTTCCGTTTGTTAATTTAGTTTCCTTCATGCTAATCATTAGGATATCATTATTTGAAGAAAGCATCATTTAATAAGTGGTTATTGACTCAGTGAATACTTACTGGTGGTTTTCTCCCTAATACTTAGCAAGTGCCTGGCACGTAGTAGGTTGTCAGTAAATATTTATGGAGCAAACGAATGGAATCAACTTGTTTAAAAATAGGGCCTGATTTTCACCAGGTATGCCAATCACTTGTATAAAATGTAATAATGGATCAGCCCCCTCACCGGACGGGGTAAGATGCACACAGACTGTTGGAGCAATGCCTGGTCACGGTGGTATAATGGGGTCCTCTCCTACTCCCTTTGCATCTCCCCATTCTGCTCCTAAACTATTGGGCCATTTCCAATTATGAGTGACCTCTAAAGACAAATAATTAATTATACAAATATTTATTGAATTACTCCATCCCAAGTAACGTTCCAGGGACATAAAAGGGAATAGGACCCTGTCCCTGTCTTAGAGGAATTCAGATGCCTGTTGTAAATAAGTCATTGCAAAAAATGCCAAAATCCAAGAAGAGCGAAACACATTTTTCTAAAAATGCTCTAGAAAGACACTTGCTGGAGAAAAAGGCCACAACTATTGGCTATTATGGGACTTAAAAGTTACACATCGATACCTTTTCCATCTAGCTGACTGCAAAGAAACACAGGGGTATGGATCCCTCTCATGAAGGACTTCACAGTAACAGCTTTTCCATGTGTCATCTCATTTAACCCCAAATCTCCAATAAGCTAGTTTCTATTATTATCCCCGTTTGACATAAGACAAACAGGCTTCCAGATCTTAGGCCATGTCCTTGCTAAGGACCCTTATTTCGACCTTAGAGAAAAATCAGGTGCGGTGTGCTGCAGGTGACATAAGACGAGGAAGCCAGAAGACATCACCTGAAGAAGGCACACGCCCAAGCCCAAGGACCCAGACTTCAAGAGGGGCCTTCACGTTCCCAACACTGAAGCCCAAATGGGCCAGGTCAAGTAGTTCCGAGAGGCTGAGCCTCGGGGAGGGGAGCATAACCTTGAGACCCTTGCTGCGCAGCCTTGGGGGAGAGTTGGTCTAGAGCAGGTGAAGGAGGCAGTAGGGGCAAAGAGAAGGAGAACCGGCAAGGGTGCTGAGGGGAAGGCAGCAAGGAGGTGGAAAGTGGGGGAGGGGACCCGGAGGAGGAGTGGGGTGGAGAAGAGGATCTGAGGAGAGAGCAGTGGGGTTGGGGGGTAAGGGGTGGGGAGGAGGACGGGGCGGAATCAACCGGAGCAGTGGGGAGAAGAACTGGGGGAGGGATCAGCGGGGCGGGGAGGGGGCTGGTGGGCAGAGGAAGAATCCCTGGGGAAGAACTGGGGAGGGGAGCTGGGGCTCGGGAGCTGGGCAGGGGGCGCCCTCCCTGACGTCATCTTTCAAAGGCCCCTCCCACGCCACGTGAGCCAGGAAGCCGGAGCGAAGAAGAAGGGGGGGCGCTGGTGTGCGGCGGCCACGTCCGGGAGGAGAGCGAGCCCACGTTTAGCTAAGTGTCTAGGTGTTTGCTTAAGGGATTAGTCACCTGCTCGGCCAAGTCCCGGCCCGGCTGTTACCGTAAATGCCCTTTAAACGCTCCTCCTCGGTGGTTTTTGTTATTTGAGGATGATTGCACAGTCCCATTGCGGTCTCACAGGTGTCTGCTCTTTTGAGAAAACTTTGCGCCCGGAAGTCCACGAATGGAGGCAAATCTCTGTTTATTATTTAAACCTCCAGTCTTTTGAGAGGTCCTTTTCCAAAACAGGTGACTCTGAGGTTTGACATAATCTCGGGGTCCTCAAAGGAGCGGGGAGTCCTGCTTAACCGGGTCACTCCCCACTCAGGTGCAGACCCACAGGAGGAATCTTGATTGATTTCCTCTCTCTCTCCTTCCCTTTCTTTCTTGTGCCCTCTCTTCTAGCTACTCTTAACTAGTCCGGACTTCATTCATTCCCTTCTGTCGTCTGACATTTCTCAGGTTTCACCCTTTATTTATGGGGGGGGGGGGGGAGGGTTTTGAAAAAAAAAACGGGACTTGAAAATTTTTTTTTCTTTTTTTTTTTTTTAAGATTTTATTTTATTTATCTGAGAGAGAGCGCACAAGCAGGGGGAGCGGCAGGCAGAGGGAGAAGCTGAGCAGGGAGCCCGATGCGGGGCTCGATCCCAGGACCCTGGGATCATGACCTGAACCAAAGGCAGACGCTTAATGACTTGAGCCACCCAGGCGCCCCTATTTTCTACTTTTAAAAAACAGACTGCCTTCCTTGTTCTGACTGGAGTTTTGTTAAAAGCAACCCAGGAAGGAGGACTGACAGGGTGGGGGATGGGTGCGGCGGGGGGCGGGGCGGGCGGGGTGCTGGGGAGATCCCGCGGGCGGGGGCTGCGCGCTCCGCCGATGTCGCCCCGCCAGCCGCGTTTACCCCGACAGGGGCTCCCCCGTGTGGCTCCAGGGGCGAGCAAGTTCTGTGACTTGAGTATTTACTTCGTTCTCTTTTCAGGTTGGAAGACTGGCCCTCGTGAGCTGGCAGGAGAGAAGCTCTTGTTCTCTTTTTAGCACATTTTTCTCTCGCTAAGATTAGAAAAAGTTTCCAGCTTTTCTCAGGCTGACATGGACCTCAGCAGAGAAATTTAGGGACGTCCAGTTTCGAGTAACCAAACTCCGGCCTGGGAAATAATTTGGGGCAGAATGGGCTACTCTTGCCATGCAAATGAGGGAAAGGAAAGAGGTAAGACCTAGGTGAATTGAATATTCTACGTGCCAGGCATTTTACATGATTATTTAATCTTAGAATATCCCAGCTTGAGTAGGCATTGTTCCATTTTACGGAAGAGGAAATTGAGGTTCTCAGAAGCCCAGGGTCTAAAAATGACGTAGCCAGCTGTAACCTGACCGACTCCAGAACTTTGCACTCATGAGCACTCCTACAAGAGGGGAGAGTTTGCTACTTAATTCCCTCTCCCTAGAGATGTCACACTCGAGAGAAATTTCCTCATGTGTCAAGTCCAGTAACCTCACATCTGTATGACTCATCTGTTACGTGAGGATGTCACTTCTGATCTCTGCATTGGTCAAGGATGCTGCATTTTCATATTTAATCTTGAGAACAATTCTATGAGATTATTTTCTGAATTTCAGCTTGATTGAGGTATAGTTGACAACTCAAATCGCAAGATGTTTAAAGTATACATTGTGATGATTTGAGATACTTTTACAATGTGAAGAGATTCTTCCAACCAATTAATTTTTTTCTAACCAATTAATTAATACATTTGTCATCATCATCATCGTCATTATTGATAGTACATAAAATGAAGTGAGGCTGAGGGAGATTATGACAGCAAATGCATTGTTTTCCCCATCTAGTTCTGTGAAATCCATTCTTTTAAAAGGTTTTATTTTTAGGTAATCTCTACACCCAACGTGGGGCTCAGACTCACAACCCCAAAGATCAAGAGTCACCTGCTCGGGCGCCTGGGTGGCCCAGTTGGTTAAGCGACTGCCTTCGGCTCAGGTCATGATCCTGGAGTCCTGGGATCCAGTCCCGCATCGGGCTTCCTGCTCGGCGGGGAGTCTGCTTCTCCCTCTGACCCTCCTCCCTCTCCTGCTGTCTGTCTCTCATTCCCTCTCTCAAATAAATAAATAAAAAATCTTTAAAAAAAAAAGAGTCACCTGCTCTACCAGATGAGCCAGCCAGGTGCCCCAATGTGAAATCCATTTGATCCCCATATCAAGCTGCCATACATCTGCCTTTATAGACTAGTTTTTAAAAAATTTTCAGAGGAGGGTGTTAGGTGATTCCTAAGGTTATATTAGGAGTTAGGGCGTCAATATATGAATTGGGGGGGCAGACATTCAGTCCATAACAATCACTTTAGCAAATTCAGGCAAAAAAACACACCTGTCTCCCAGAAGGTCCAGCAAAACCTGCGGCTGGCTGGCTGCCACTGGCCCTTGTGGGACCATGAGCTTGTTTTTGTACCAATCACTTTGGCTAACCAGGCCAGTGATCAACCCCGAAGCCAGGAATGGGTCAGCTCCATCAAAATGAGAGAGGAAGAGAAGGAAATTATGAGCTCTCATCAAGGAAAAGGGGCAGGATGAGGGCAAGTGACGACTAGCCCACAGTGCAAGGCCACAAGACAGGGAGGCTGCGTGCCAGGCTGAGGTGGGGCTGAGGTTTCCTATGTGACCAAGGACAAGTCAGCAAACCTCTCTGTGCTCTTGGCATCGCCAGCCAGATCACTGGGAAGACAAGGGGAGACACAGATGTGAAGCCCTTAAGAATCAGCACTCACAGGGGTGCCTGGGTGGCTCAGTCGTTAAGCATCTGCCTTCGGCTCAGGTCATGATCCTGGGGTCCTGGAATCGAGCCCCGCATTGGGCTCCCCGCTCAGCGGGAGGCCTACTTCTCCCTCTCCCACTCCCCCTGCTTGTGTTCCCTCTCTCGCTGTGTCTCTCTCTGTCAAATAAATAAATAAAATCTTAAAAAAAAAAAAAAAAAGAATCAGCACTCACAGACCTGGGTAGAAGGGACCCTTGGTATCAGTGCAAATGGTGAAGCAACCATGAATCCTCTTATTTATTTATTTATTTATTTATTTATTTATTTATTTAAGAGAGAGAGAGCAGATCAAGAGAGTACAAGCCGGGGGGAGGAGCGGAGTGAGAGGGAGAAGCAGATTCCCCGCTGAGGAGGACCCTCGGATCATGACCTGAGTAGAAAGCAGCTGCTTAACCGACTGAGCCACTCAGGCACCCCTAAGTATTTTATTCTTATTGATGCTATTGTAAATGGAATTATTTTCTTAAGTTTATGTTCAGATAGTTCATTACAAATATATAGGAATACAATTCATTTTTGTGTATTGAGCCAGTATATTTTTGATGATCTTAAAACAGTTGGAGTTGTATTTTTGGTACTTGGAACTGAAAGAATGCTAACCAATCTTGTTCTCTACACTGTGCTGTAACTGACTTCCCCGAAGGTTGGGATGTAAAAATATACTTAGTGGTGTATACACAGAACTTTCACGTGATCTTATTTGATCCCCACTCATTTTGGGACGTGTGCAAGGTGGGTATTTTTATCTACATTTTCAGGTGCAGGAAACTGAAGCTTCAGGGGCTAAATGATTAACGTGGGCCTTCGCTCAGTAAATTGACTATCTGGGACTAGAACCCAGGTCTTCTGACCCCCAGTCCAAAGCCCTTGATGAAGTGTTTTCCTAAGAAGCTCACCAGGCTCGACAGATGTATTGCCCTGATGTGCAGGGAAGCCAGTCCCGAGTGAGGAGACATTATCCCAAATAACGACCTAGAAGTAGGGCCTCAGAGAATGGTTTCTGACTGAATTGAAACTCAAAGATGAAATTCTAGTACCCACCCTAAGTAAATATGATTACTTATCAACTGCAGAACCTTTTTAAGTCTTCATTCTAAAATGTACAGAAAATGAAACTTCACCCAGCCACCCCAAAATGGTTCACAATATTTGTGGCAGATAATTTACACCATCTTAGGAACCATACAAACTCTTAAACTGCAAGGCCAATAGCTAAGGAGGCCAATTTGGCATTGCATTTTTGTAATAAACATAATTATAATGAAAGTTGAAGTAAAGGAAATTCAGAAGAGTCTGTGCTATATTTGGCATCTATCTAAACATTAGAGTTAAGGCCAGGGAGGGAGGTCCATTACTTGGCTTGAATGTTGAAAAATTTCTTTATAATTGCTCTCTGCTGTAGGTCATCATTTTTTTTATTTAAAAACGGTTTCAACCATGTTTTCAGACTTCAGTAGGGCTATGACAAATATAATTGCATGCATTAATAGTTGTCTGTTAACTTGAAGAATGGCTACAAAATTCTCCATCTTACTCTTGAGTCACATTCAAATGGTGAGCTCCACTTAAATGATAAGTGTATTTTATTTTAATTCTTATTTATATGTGCATGGCAGATAGAGAGAGATGGAGAGTGAGTAAGCAGAGCTTACTGTTTCGATTGTCACATCTCCTGTTAAGGGCTTACTTGGTTCACAACTGGAATACAAGTCTCCCCTTGCCTTGCCCAAAGGAGGTGGAGGGCTGTAGGCTATTTCATAATAATTTGTAGTAGGGAGAGGCTAGGGAATTCCTCATTCCTTAGAGTCCTCCCTGATTACAACTAGCATTTTCTAATGACTCCATGTCTATTTGAGAACTAGAAATCCTGTTTATGACTGTGCATTTTTGTCCATGAAGATTATAAAGAAGGGAGCTTTTTGTATTATTTAGAAATATGAACACATATCTCTTCATCTGTATAAACCATCTGTGATGATGGCAGAGAAGGCATAGATAAAACATGAAACCCAAGTTGAAGGCCAAGCACTCAGAGGGACCATCCACTCAGCAAGGAAGTCCAAAGGTCAGGACAGAAGCCTGAGGTAGAAGAGATAAGCCATGCTCAGTCCACGAGCTGGCAGATGGAGTGCTTACGCCTCCTCATCACTATGTCAGGTCACTGTGCCAGCCGACTGAATGGGTCAAAAGCTTCCAGGAAGGTCCCCAAACTGGAGTTCTGCGGGGGACAGCCCTGGTACCTGAGCACAGGTCCGAAGGTCAGGGGAACCTTGGACCCCCACTGCCACTAATGAGGAGTTCCCTCCTTCACCAGTGTTGGGGAGGCAATCAGCCTCCTGAGAGCAGATAAGTGACCTTCTCTCTTACTTTTTCCATCTTCTTTCTGCCCTAGGGGGCTGGGAAAAGAACCAGATAGAAAGAAACCTCTTTTCCTTAGGTAATCCTCCTCTTTCTCCCCCACATACCAGAGAGTACAAGCTCTTTATCTCCCTACTGCCTTAGGACAGTTGCTTGTACAGAACTGATTCTCCATAGATTTTGTTAAAATGAATTAAATCTGCAATCAGTCTTACTCACTGTGCTTCTGTTGACTTTAGGTCAACAACAGTGACAGCATAGGGTAATTATGTGATGCCTTTCCACGTAAAAAGTCCACCTCTCTGTTTTTGACCCGGAAGAAGTTATTTCTTGCCTGCTCTCACCAAGGCCCTGAGTATGGATTAAAAGTGCATTTGGCATTGAAAGATACTCAGCTCAAACTGGAGGGGCCATTTCCTTGAGAGATCACAAAAGCTGAGCCAATAGAAAGATCCCTCAAAATTTTTTAAATGCCAGTTTATAAGAAAGCAAATGCAAATAATTATCCGGGAAAAAAGTCTCTCCAGTGCAAACTTGAAAAAGTACAAATTAAAGCAAATTTGAAGTGCCATTTACATCTACTAAATTAGGAAACATCTTCAAATGATAATCAAATATGCTAATGTGTTCGTAGTGAATCTAATTTATTTTTACAGCTGTCTTGGGAAGCAATATGACAATGTTAGTATCTACCAGTAGGATCCTGGGGACCACACCACAGCTATGTAAATGGTGGCTCTGCACCTAAAAGTGTTTATCTCAGAATCTCTGCTCATGGAGTTTTGTTTTGTTTTTTGTTGTTGTTTTTTCTGGGTTTTTTGTTTGTTTGTTTGTTTTCTTCCTGAAGGACATAATGCAAAAGAAGCTAAAAACTGTATGTGTAGATGATGAGGACTTCTAGGGCTGGTAATATTACAGACCTGGTTCCCTGAAAACCTTCCCACTATACACACCTTGAAGTGATAGGTGAAATGTAATAAATATAATAAATAACTAAAATAAGTGAAGTACAGTACAAAATCAAATTGACAAAATTTCAAAAATATGACTTAAAAATATGATGTAAGCACACACACAAAATTGTACACACAGTATGATGACATTTAGGAAAGGTTTTAAATACTAAATAATATTACATACTGCTTTTTTTTTTTATTTGAGAGAGAGAATGAGATAGAGAGAACATGGCAGGGGGAGGGTCAGAGGGAGAAGCAGACTCCCTGCTCAGCAGGGAGCCCAATGTGGGACTCGATCCCGGGACTCCAGGATCATGACCCGAGCCAAAGGCAGTCGCCCAACCAACTGAGCCACCCAGGCGCCCCATACTGCTTTTTGATCATACATCTATAGAAGAAGTATAAAGTCAGCCCAGGAAGAATACCAAATTCACACTACTGGTTACTTCTTGGAGGGGGCTTGCAATATTTTATTAAGAATGGGCTTTCTACCATATCTTTAAATTTTCTTTCCTTTTTAATTTTATTTTCTTAAAAACAAAAGATCTAAAGCAATATAGCAAAAAAATGTTAAGATTTGACCAAAGAAGGTACATGCTAGAAATATTTTATAGTAAAAAGATATTCACTCTAGTGACTTAACAATTAAAAACATCCTGAATGTTCAATAAATTTTGGAATATTAGATAAATCATGCCATTTAAATTTTAAACAGCAATTATTCATTGATTTAAAATGAGCATATGAGGCATATGGTGTAATCAAAATAAAGTGAGGCAGTTTTTAAACATAGTCTCCATAGAGAGACTCATTCAAAGAAGTGTCTCTATGAAATCCAATAAATTATTGGAAAACCAACCTCCATCTCTTCTGATAGCTCTCAAACCTTTATTAAGAGCTCCTCCACTCTTAAGCACAGTAAAACCTCTTAAGACTCATTCTGTATCTCTTATTCTTACTGCTTCACAAACAGGTTAGCTCCCTAGGAAGCCACTAGCCAGCCTTCCTTCACATTTTGAACATGATTCCAAGATCATTTTTTCATTTATTCTTCCTTAGCTTCTAGATTTATTTGTTTGTTTTCTATTGCCAGTCACTCTGAGCCCTTTCCAGTATCAACCACTCAAGCATGTTCCAAAGCCTTCCAGTCTTCCTCCTCACCACCCATTGTCTCCATTCAGCAAATTACAGGTCCTGGACCTGAACAGAGGCAAAGAGGGGATTTTTGACCAGTGGGAGGAGCGGGAGGGCAGTGGATATGACACATTGAATTCACAGTGTACAACTCTGTAAAACTATGCTCGTAAAGACAGGGGAGGGATTTAGGATCTACTGTTGGACAGAGAAAGTTCCACTATAAAACTCAAGTGTACTATGGAGGTGCCTGGCTGGCTCAGTCAGTTAAGCGTCCGATTCTTGATTTGGGCTCAGGTCAAGTTCTCAAGGTCATGAGATCGAGCCCCGTGTTGGGATCTGGAGCTCAGCATGGAGTCAGATTGAGATTGTCTCCTTCTCCCTCTGACTCTCCCCCTACCCGCTCATGCACACACTCTCTCTCTCAAATAAATATGTAAAATCTTTAAAAAAAAAAAATTCTAGGTTAGCACTTATTTTTTCTTAACACGTTAAATATATCATTCCATTATTTTCTTTTATTGTTGCTATTCAGAAGCTGGCTGTCAAGCTATCACTCCTTTCAAGTATTTCTTACTGCTTTTTATTATTTTATTTTTTTAAAGATTTTATTTATTTATTTGAGAGAGACAGAGAGCCCTTGAGAGAGTGAGCACAAGTGGGGTGGGGGGAAGGGCAGAGGGAGAGAGAGGGAGAAGCAGGCCCCTCTTTGAGCAGGGAACCTGATGCGGGGCTCCATCCCAGGACCCCGGGATCACCACCTGAGCTGAAGGTAGATGCTTAACCGACTGAGCCACCCCTTTTTACAGCTTTTTAAAATCTTTTTAACTTTTTAATTTTTCCCACCTCCCTTGAGATATAGGTGACATACCACCTTATTATGTAAGTTTGAGGTGATAATGTGATAATTTAATGCATTGCCGTGATAAAGTTATCATTTCATATAATCAATTACCATTTTGTTGTTATTGAGGTAAAAACATTTAAGATCTGTGCTCTCTTAGCAACTTTTAAGTATGTAATACAGTATTGTTAAGTGCAGTCACCCTGCTATACATTAGATGCCCAGACTTATTCCTGTTCCCTGCAGAAATTTTCTAGGTTGTCTTTTATTCAATAAATTAAACTATAAATAAAATAAATAAAATCTTTAAAAAAAAGTAAAAAGGAGTAAGAAATACTGATCATCGTGAAAGGAATGATAGCTTGACAGCCAGTTTCTGAACAGCAACAATAAAAGTCAGAAAATAATGGAATGATATATGTAATGTACTAAGAAAAAACAAGTGCTAACCTAGAATTCTTTTTTTAAGAGGTTTTATATATTTATTTATTTGAGAGAGAGAGTGTGCATGAGTCGGGGGAGAGGGAGACAATCTCAAGCAGATGCCATGCTGAGCTCAGATCCTGACATGGGCCTCCATCTCATGACCCTGAGACCATGACCTGAGCCAAAATGAAGAGTCGGATGCTTAACTGATGGAGCCACCCAGGTGTCCCTAATCTAGAATTCCATACACAGTAAAACATATATATATATATATTTTTTTTTACTGTAAAATATACTGTAAAATATATTCTAAAGACGGGGTGAAGTAAAGACATTTGCAGACAACAAAAATTGAGTTCTCCACCACCAATCCTCATAAAAGGAAACTCCAAAAGTTACTTTGGGTGGAAATAAAGTGAATCCAGGAAGAACACTTAGGTGTAAGAATAAATAGAGAGAGAAGAAAATGGTTAATATATAGGTAAATCTTAGTAAGCAATGACCAGAAAAGGAGTAATATCTTGTGTAGGTTTAAAAAAAAAAAAAACAGAGTTTAAATAAATAATTTAAATAAAAATTTGGATAGCTTCCAAATTGGAAGAGTGAAAAACAATATGAAAAATACTCAAGCAATCCACAGAAAGGCAAGGATAGAAAAAGAAATTCTTCTTAGAATAGCAGGAACAAATAGAAAACCAAAAGATGTAATTACACTAAACCTAAATGAATTGCATCCTCTAGTTAAGAGGAGGAAAAAAATGCCTGTTGGATACACATAACCCAACCATATGTTGTTTAACAAGGGATATGTCTAAATCATAAGGATAAATAGTAGTTGAAAGGAAGAGGATAGAAGTGTGTGTATGTGGTAAAGTCTGAAGAAAAGAAGACTAGTGTGGCTAATAACAATATCAGACAAAAGGAAGTTGCAGGCAGAACGTATTACTAAAAATAAAGTTGGTTCCTCTTAAAGGATAAAAATGTTCAACTTACAAGGGAGATATAATAATTTAAATTTTACATACGTTTAATAACATATGCTCATAATACATAAAGTAAAAATTGGCAGAATAGGTAAATACATAAACCTAGTAGCGAATTTTTTTTTTAAGATTTTATTTATTTATTTGTGAGAGAGAGAATGAGAGACAGAGAGCATGAGAGGGAGGAGGGTCAGAGGGAGAAGCAGACTCCCTGCCAAGCAGGGAGCCCGATGCGGGACTCGATCCCGGGACTCCAGGATCATGACCTGAGCCGAAGGCAGTCGCCCAACCGACTGAGCCACCCAGGCGCCCCCTAGTAGCGAATTTTAACACACCTCTCTGTAATTGGTAGAAAGAGCAAAAAAAAGTGCAAGGAAACATGCAAAAAAGAGAATACTGATGGGGGTACACTTGGTCTTTTCTTTAAAACATTTTTCCTCACCAACACCTGTTAGCCTGGTTGTTGATCAAATAAACAAGAAATAACAGGTGTTGGTGAGGATGGAGAGAAAGGGAGCCCTTGTGCTCTGCTGGTATGGAAAGGAGCTGCATTTCCACCGTGGAAAACCCTGTGGAGGTTCCTCAAAAAATTAAAAATGAAAACACCACATGCTCCAGCAATTCCACTTCTGGGGATTTATCTGAGGAAAAGAAAAGTACCTAAACTACCAAACATCATGGCTTAGCTTAGCCTACCTTAAATGTACTCAGAACACGTACATCAGCCTACAGTTGGCAAAATCATCTAACACAAAGCCTACTTTATAATAAAGTGTTGAATATGTCCTGTAATTTACTGAATACCATACTGAAAGTGAAAAAAAGGGAAAACACTAAATTGACAAGATATATGCATTCCCATGTTCAATGCAGTATTATGTATAATAGCCAAGATATGGAAATAACAGGTTATTTCCATAGACAGATGAATGAATATGAATAAAGACAGATGAATGAATATGAATGAATAAAGAAGATGTGGTAATAGGGGTGCCTGGGTGGCTCAGTTGTTAAGCGTCTGCCTTTGGCTCGGGTCATGATCCCAGGGTCCGGGATCGAGGCCCCGAATTGGACTCCCTGCTCGGCAGGGTCCTGCTTCTCTCTCTCCCTCTCCCTCTGCCTGCCGCTCCCCCTGCTTGTGCTTTCTCTCTCCCCGTCAAATAAATCAATAAAATCTTAATAAAAAAGAAGTGGTATACATATACAATGAAATACTATTCATCCATAAAAAAGAAGAAAATCTTGCCATTTGCAAAAACATGGATGGACTTTGAGGGCATTATGCTAAGTGAAATAAGTCAGACAGAGAAAGACCAATACCATATGATCTCTCTTGCATGTGAAATCTAAAGACAACAAACAAACCAACCCAAGCTCCCAGATACAAAGAACAGATTGGTAGTTACCAGAGGCAGGAGGGTGGGGGGCAAAGGAGAAACAGGTGAAGGGGGTCAAAAGGTAAAAATGAGAAAGAAAACTTTCCCCTAATTTGAATTTACAATTATAGTCAAACAAGAAACAGAGCAGCTGAGCTGAAGCTTCCATGGCTTTGTGTCTTAGGGACTCTAGAAGTTGAAGTTGCCTGCTGCTAAACATCTCAGCATCTGTGAGTGATTATGAGCAGCAGATGGGGGAGGGAAGAACGTGTGGATCAGGTGTTAGCATTTTTTCCAAACATGATCCTTCCTGCTTTTCCCAATAACTTTGGTTTTGCGAAGTCTCTTTTTCTGCTCTCAAGTAAACCAAACTGCCTCCCCCAGGAGTGTGCCGTGGCTCCCCATGGGCTGTGTCCACTTTGATCTTGATCCAAAAGGGAATGGCCCCAGAAAGGAGCTGGAATCTCAGGCCTGACATCCCATCCTGTGGCGGAGACAAACACACTTCCAAAGATGTGAAAAATGCCACTTGTTCTAAGTCATTTTGCTTTCTGCCTAGAATGTGAAAAGTGGTCCTTGTTCTCTGTGAGGTGGTATGCAGTTTATCATGGTTTGAGGTAAAGGCAGTTTATATTATTTTATTGTCTGTGCGAAATGAACTGTCACCTCCCAAATTATTCCACAGGAGTCTTACAATCTTACTTAGTATCTGAGGAACATAGCCAGGGGCCAGCACAGTTCACCAGAGACTGAACTAACTCTTAAGTGTGGAAGAGAGCCATTCCGAGATGAAAGATGTTTCCCAGTGCCGGGTGAGGTGAGGGAAAAATAAAAAGTCAGACAAGTATGTACACAAATGTAGAAAGGGCACCTCTTCTCCAACTTCACGCAGTACGTAGGGCTTGCTTTTGCAAAACGCCTTTCATACACGCTGTTTCCAAAACCACTTTACAGTTAATGAAAAGCTCTGTATTAGTCATCTGTCGGTATGTGGTAATAAATCATGGCAGAGGCAGAGGAAAAAATTATGTCCAGGAGATGACACTGCTGTCAACTCTGTGGTGGGGACAGGTTGATGATCCAGTGCTGGGGGTCAGAGCTGACCAGCTGGTGCTGATCTAGATCACGGACTGCACTCTTGCGGGGTCTTATGTGGCTGTCAAGCAAGGATATCCCCTTTTCGAGCAGTAACCACAAAGACGGACTTCTCAACATTTCTCAGGCCTCCCCCACCTCCCTGTGCCCCCCGTCTGTCTGATTCAGAAGGCAGAGATACCAAACTACACACAAACGACCACTCATTAGGTCAGTTTTGAGTATAGTGATCCTTCCTAATTGGCAGTTTTGCTTTCCTGGTGATAATTACCACGATCCAGAAGCAGATGCTGCTCCTTATGACTTATGACCGGAAGGTCAGTAGTAGAAGAGGACTAGGTCCCAATGTCTGCATCATTCACCTCCTCTCCTCCCGCCTAGACGTTTTATCATCTCACACCAGCACGAGAAGGTACAGTATAATAAAATATCTTGAGAGAGTGACCACATTCACATAACTTCTAGCACGGTTGACTCTGAAGAACGTGGGGGTTAGGAGCCCCAGCCCGGGGGGAAAAATCCTTGTGTAACTTTTCTGTCACCCCAAACTTAACAACTAATAGCCTACTGTTGACTGGAAGCCTTACCGCTAACTTAGACGAGCAGCACGTTATTTGCATGTTCTGTGGATTCAATACTGTATACTTCCAGGAAAGAAAGCTAGAGAAAAGAAAATGTTAAGTCATAAGGAGGAGAAAATACATTTGCAGTATGGTACTGTATTTATATATGAAAAAATCTGTGTATACGTGGACCTTTGTAGCTAAAACCCATGTTGTTCAAGGGTCAACTGTGTATTATTGCAGTTGTTCTGTTTTACGATTATTTATGGTTAGTCTCTTACTGTGCCTAATTTATAAATTAAACTGTTATAGGTGTGTATGTATAGGAAAAAAGATATATGGGGTTCGGGACTATCTGGTTTCAGGCATCCACTGGAGATCTAGAAACCTATCCCTTGGGGATCCTTTAGGGGGAATACTGTATAACTAAATTGAGAGTGAAAGCTTGAGGACAGATACACACGGTACAAAATTTGGGAAAATAAATTTGACTAATTTTAGCCAAGACTTGTCCTCAGTCTCGAGCCACCTCAGTCTCCAAAAAGAGATTGTCGAACAGTGGACCTGTGTAAAACAGAGTTTACTCTGGAAGCTGAAATAGCAACTAAATTATTAGTTTTCTAAGCTAGAAAAGTTTTCACAGCTGTTAAGAGCAGTTTCTCTTTGGTGATTGTGATATGGAAACGGCAGATGGCGATGTTGCCCTTATTTCGGAGGGGGGGGGGCGCATGGAAGCTGGTGAACTAAAGCAAGCACTTTAAAAACTGAGGTTAAAATGTTTCAGTTGTGTTAGGAATGTACCTATTGTATCCCACGGGAAGCTAAAGACTTTCCCTCAACTTTTTATGAGCTTTTTGTACCTTTCTGAAGTGTCCAGGTTGTGGTTTTATACTGCAAGCTGTGACCAAAGTAGTTGGTGTGGGGAAGGAATTTATGCAATCCCAGGCCACTCGCTCTGACCCCCTCATAAATTCATCAAAGGGGGCGGTCAGCATCTGATAAAAATCTGTCCAGCTACCAGTTTTGAAAAAGGTACTCAGGATATTTGTTGGGAGGAAATGGTTGACAAATTGCAGAGCTGATACACTTCCACAATAGCAGATTTTAGGAACTAAGAATAAAAAACAATGGCCATAATGATATTACAATATATCCACCATTTACTGAGCGTTTGCTATGAGCCAAGTGCTGTGCCAAGGATTATACTCGTCTATTCTTATGTAATTCTCAGAAAAATCTGCTAAGATTGGTATTATTACTCCCATTTACAGATGAGGTCACTGACTTTCAGAAAGTTTAAGGATTTTTCCTGAGGTTTTACAATTAGTCACTGGATTGGCCAGAATTCAGTTTTAAGCCTGTCTAACTTTTTACTGGCTTCCCTGAACTATAAAAAGAATTCCTTTCTCTTTTTAAAAGCCAGTCAAGATAAAGGCAAGTTTACGGCTTTCAGAGTGAACCTTCAAAATTCAGATATATAGATTTCAGGAATGGGGAATAAAGTCTGTGGAGTCAGAGGAAATAAGCTTGTTTAAATTTTTAGAACCTTCTGTATCCTACCAAAATAAAGTTTGTGTGTGTGTGGATGTGTATCAACATATAAATGCATAACGTGTCATATACAAATGTGTGTGTGTGTGTGTGTTCAGATCCACCTTGGCCAGGCTGACTGGCCCCTTGACCTGTGGTTGAGGTAGACTTCAGACTCACACCTGACCTAATTCATGGGCTGAGCCCCCTTTCCAAGGCTGGCTGCATTAGACCATCTAGGCGAGTCCAGATCTGAAGCCAGTAAGTTATGAAGGTCAGTGGTGTATGGATTTTCTCAAGTAAGGCAAATCTTGCCCTTCGTGTCTTTTAAAACTCAGCAAAAGGCAAAACACACGAAGGAAATGATGGAACATAAGGAGAGGCTTCCTGGAGGCTGAATGCTGCCCAGTGTTGTGCTTTGGCTTCCTACTCTGTGAAATGAAAGATCTGGACTCAGCGGTCTCCAGGTCCTTCCAGGGCTTGCATTTCTGTGACCGGGTTGCATCTCCGGGGTGGCGCATGGTCCTGTGAGTGGGAACCCTGGGTGTTGGCTGATGCTGTTGTAGTGCTGTTCCCAGGCGCTGACAGCCGGTGTTCACAGCCTCCTTGGACAGACGCGTCACCTCCCTGTCCTCTTTCCTCTAAGAAATCAGTTGTGTGCCAGACCTCAGGGGGTTACTTTCACTAATCCACATCTCAGAGAAAACACAGGCCGTTGGTGACCACAGTGTGGAGGGAGGCTGGCAGAAGCCACTGTTGATCCTGGCAGGGTTTCTGCCCTGATGCGGACAGGGCACTAGCCTCCCAGACTCTGGCTTGCTGTACGTGCGCCCCTGCTGTGCAGTTGGGCCTGGGTGTCTGAGACTCCCCCGGGGAGCCAAGCAGCTTGCCTCAGGCTTTGTGGCCTGTGCCCACGGGCTCCTGAGGGGCCTTGATAGGCTCACATGAGCTTGCGCCTGCAGGTCCGTGGCAGGGCTGGAAGATGACTGCCACCTGTGGGCAGACCCTGAGCCCGTCAGGTGTTAATGAGAACTGGAACACTGCGGATCACACCTGCAGTGTGTGTCGGATACACAGATAGCAGGACACAGGAAGTATTGGCTAGGAGTCCCAGCGCCTCACATTGTCCCTGAGGCTAGGGAGGACTGTCCAAAGGGAGCTGGAGGACGGAGACAGCAGAGTCGGAGCTTTTAATCGCCAAGCCTTGGGTTCAGGTCTTTTAGGGGCTTGAGACAATCAGCCACAGCGAGCACCCACCTCACCCCCCACCCCCATCCCACTAGATAAAGGTGCTCCTGGCTGGGGGAGGGGGTTGTTGAGGAAAGAAAGGAAGCAAGAGTTAGAATTGACTGTGCACGTGGTAGTTGAAGGGGAGGGAGGGCTCTGAACCTGAGCTTACTCCTGTATTTCCTGGGCCAGAGCTGGGGAGGGAACAGTAATATCCCCAGTGGGTCTGGTGGTTCCAGAGCAATGTGACCCTGTGACTCAATTACCTGAGCTCAGCATTGGGAAGCAATTCCCTGTCTCGTGTGTGCTCTGTGAGGCCCTTATACCTGGGGGACGTTCATGGAATCTCCAGCAGGCCCAGCCTCATCCTTCCAAGTGCTGTGAGAGGGCACCCAGAAGTTTTGGGGGCCCTCTGATGAGGGCATAGAGAGCAGGAGGAGAGAGCCTTTAACCCCTGGGGGCCATGGCTGTCAGGGAGGGCAGGCACAAGGTGACCTGCATGGAGAGGGAGGCTGGGAGGCCCTGGACATGTCAGGCCATGTGGAGGGCTGATGGCAGCGGGTGATGATAGGAGGACTGTGGGCATCATTGGGAGTCAGGCAGAACAGCTCAAGGCTGATACATGGGCTGTTCTCTTCTCTGTGTGATACATCCTTGAGTAGACCCCTGTTCTTCCCTCTCTCATCCCCAGGGGTTTGGCAGTGAGTTTGTGTGGGTAATCTTGTATTTTGTCTTAGAACTTCTTGAAAAATATACTCAACCATCCTCCGAGTCCATCTGCCTGATCTAATAACTCCCCTGGCATAAACAAGCTAATCTGGATCTATTTCCTCCTAATAGAATGTGGGTAGGTACTTTTGCCACCCTCTGCCCATGGTTGCAATTCTAAGAGAGGAAAAGTCCCACTTAATATCCTGTTTTAAGTAGGTGTATTATCACCATTTTCCCCAGGAAGAAAGTGAGGTTCAGAGAAATGAGGTACCTTACCCTGGGTCACACAGCTCTTGGTTGCACAGATGCACTCCACACTCCAAGCCTGCCTGTTTGTTTCTCAAGCCTTTGCTTTTCCATCACACGGCACCCACTTCTCTCCGACCAGCCTGAGTCAAACATCAAGTTGTATATAAAGAGATAACCCAAAATGGAGTAACTTTTCAGCGTATGCACACATACACAGAGAGAAGACAAGACAGAAAGGAGAAACTCCACCCAATTCCAAACAAAACAAAACCAAAAAAAACTCAAACCCCATAAAATAGTAACTGGTTCTCTCCATGCTTTATCCACAGGCACCCTAAATACATGTCCCACACTGAGCTCATTTCCTTTCTCCCGCTCTAGTCTGCTCTTCCTCCTGTATTTCTGAACTTGGTTGTTGGCAATACCACCCAAACAAATCTCCCCCCAAATTAGAAACTATGTTGTCATTTTTTACTTCTTTCTCCCTAACATTCCTTTATGCTAGTTCCAAGCGATCAAGCCTTCAGCATTGAAATCCTTCTCAGGAAATCCTTCCCTTTTTGTTTATTTTTTCTGCTGACACTTAAAGAGTGGTCTTCAGACTCTTCTTTTGCTAAATTTTGCTAAAATATCCCCTAAAATAATTTTGAAAAACTATGTAGCCCCTACGCATTACCATGCTTTCCTCTAAAATGCCTTATCATCCTTTCAAATATTCGCAAAGGATTTAATCCAGCATATTAGGAATACTGACATTTGAAACGAAAAGCATTTTGTTACTCATTATTATTCTTTAAAATGTATCCAATAAAATTTAAAGACTAGTGATTGGTACTTACTATCATTGACTTTAAAAAGTACATGTTTCAACAAGTGGGGTTGGTGCCACTGGGTGTCCGAGTGAAAAATTGGAAACTCCAATTTGACATCAGAATTAACTCAAAATATCATAGACCTAAGTTTAAAAATTGAAAGTATAAAACTTCTAGGAGAATATGTTTGTAATCTTGGGTTAGGTAAAGTGATTTTAGGTGTGACACCAAATGCAAATCCATAAAAGAAAAAAAAAGATAAATTAGACCTAAAATTTTTGTTCTTTGAAAGACACTGTTAGGAGGTTGAAAAGACAAGCCACTAAGTGGGAGAAAATATTTGTAAATCATGTATCTGGTAAAGGACTATTATCTCTCACAGTCCTATAATGAAAAAAATAAAATTTTGATAAAATATTTGGATAGTTCAGCAAAAATAGATACACGGATGACAGGTAACCACATGAAAAGATGCTCAGTGTCATTCAGGAAATGCAAATTAAAACTACCACATGATGCCGTTGTACACCTATTAGAATGACTAAAATAAAAAAACAACACCCCTAAATCTGACAATCCTAAGTGTTGGCAAGGATGAAAACAATTGGATCGCTGGTGAGGATGTAGACTGGAAGAGCCAGGGGAAATAGTACAGCGCACAATTTGGCGGTGTCTGTTAAACATGGACTTTCCACTTGACTCAGTAATTGTACTTCAAGGTATTTACCCAAGTGAGATGCAAAACTATGTTCACACGTAGCTTTCTTCCTAGTGGCCCCAAACTGGAACCACCTCACATGTCCTTCGCCTCAATGGATAAACTCAGTGGATAAACTGTGGTATATCCATACAGTGTAATATTCCTCAGCAAGAGGAATGGATTATTGATGAGCACAGTAAAGCGACTGAAACCAGACCCCAAAGGTTGAATGATGCTGTTGATATGACATTTTCAAAAAGATAACACTGTAAGGACTGAGAATACATCAGTTACCAATGGTTGGGATGGGGGAAGGAAAGACTACGAAGTTGGCAGGCTCTGAGAATTTGGGGGGTTGGTGCAGATGGTCTGCGTCTTGACTGTGGTGGCAGATACATTTGCCGAAATCCAGAGACTTGTAAACTACAAAGAGAATTTTCCTGCATGTAAATTTAAGTATATATATCAATGCCCATATACATGAACTGCCTCTTTTTTAAATGAAGTTTTATGTCATTCCTTCTTTTTAAATACTATTTCCATGTTACCCCTTCTAAGAATTTTATCCTTATGTAATATATTTTTATACTTGAAAGTCTTTTATTGATAACCCAGTTATACTTTTCTTTTAGAAAGTATATATAAATTAAAAAAACACTAAGAACTTTTCATGTGATTGCAAGTCTGTATGAAATTTTAAAATGCCAGTTAGAGGGGCACCTGGGTGGCTCAATCGGTTGAGCATCTCCCTTTGACTCAGGTCATGATCTCAGGGTCCTGGGATCGAGCCCCACAGAGGGCTCCCTGCTCATCGGGGAGCCTGCTTCTCCCTCTCCCACTGCCCCTCCCCCAGGCTCATGCTGTCTCTCCTTCTCTCTCTCTCTCTCAAATAAGTAAATAAAATCTCTTAAAGCATCTTTAAAAATAAAATGAAATAAAATACCAGAGTTGTTTCTACCATTAATACTAGTTCAGAATGGACTAAGCAGTGGAAATATACATTTTGGTAATTAATAGACATAGATTTATATAAGAACACATTCACATAAAAAGTAAACATGTTTCGGAAACGTATCTCCCAACGAGATGGCTGTTGATGTTGTGAGTTGCCCTTCTGTTTGCCTCTTCTCTACCCTCCCTATCCCAAGTCTGTTCACCCAGGGACGTTATGGCATAGTGAGATTCTGGGGGGTGGGGATGATGCCTATCTTTCGTGGAGTGGGAGAAGGGAAGGAGCACCAGTCCGGCCACTGCGGGCATGTGCTCAGGCTGACCGGCTTGGTGAAGGCAAACGTTTGGAGGTGGGAGATCTGCCTGAGGAGAGCTCGGAAAGACCTGGCTGTTTCCTGCCTTAGAGTTCTCTTTCCCCATCTCTGCCTTGGCCTTTTCTACAACCCAGGTGCCTGCTTTCCCTTCTCATCCGTGCTGTACCCAGCTTGACCCTTTCTGGCCTGGCTTGTCTCTCTGGGGGGCAGACTTGACCCTTTCTGGCCTGGCTCACAGGGTTCGCTGCCCACATTGTCCCTCTGCCTTGTCCCCCTCTGCGTACCACACTGTCCTGATCTACTCTATCCACACTCCTGAGCTGCTGTCTTCATGAGCAGGGTCCGTTATATCCTTACCTGCCCCCACCTCTGCCCTTCGCCCCCTGTCTCCTCTTTTCCTCTGAGCATTTTCGGAGCATGCTCCTTAAGTTTCTCAGCTCTGTTTTCCTGCACCAGCAGAGTGCATGTCATGTAACAGGCTGTTGGCGGATAGCAGAAAATTAAGTGTCAGAGAATGGGAAAGAAGAATGCTGCTATTTCTTTCTAAATTGCCGTAAAATGTTTCAGTGCGGAGTAGAAAGAGACAGAGAGAGCTTATAGCTATCAAACATGAAGGTTTATAGGACCCTAAAATGATTGGTTCTTGCCTGTGTGGCATTTTAATATTTTTATGAGAAGTATACACCAGATGTGAGCCTTGCCTTTTTGGGCTGTAAAGTCTGAGTGGGGAGGGGCCACGTGTGTGTTCTCTCCATTTCTTCGTGCAGGGTGGGCTGTACGTATATATTAAATGACAATGAATTGCCAGAGGGTTAGGCTGGCTTGTTAGTCTTGGCGCTCCAGTTAACCATGGTGATGTTAATAACAAAATTCCCTGTTTGAACACAGCCCCTTTTCATCCACGGTATGACATAATGTGGCTTTGAAGTCTCCTTTTATGAGGGGGAGAACAAAAGGAATGTTAGTGTTAGGAAGTTCCAATACTGCGTTTCCCTGAATGCATCTGTTAATTGTGCTTCCATGAAAAATGTTGATTCGCCGCAGATAGGGACCTTCCCCATTCTGTCCCAGAAGGAAACCGAATGAAGCGTGTGGATTTGCATACTGGCTTTAGCCTGCCTGGGAAGCCTGCGTGCTGTACCCTGGTGTCTGAATCAAGTTCTTGCCACCAGAAGGGGCCAGCTAAGTCTCAGAGGGAGCGACATGTCATGGAGTAACAGCATCAGTCCTGGGGGTCATGGTGGAGTCAAGGTCCAAACACAGGATGCCTTTCAGTTCAAGAGGCTGACTGTATTTCAGCTTCACTTATTGTAAAAATCCGCAGGTCTTCATTCAATTTGGAGTCTCCCTGGCCTCTCCACGTAATGTGTCACAGACACACTGAAGGCTTTCGGAAGGCGAGCAAAGGAAGCCAGTAACAGGCAGCCACAGGACTGTGTGTCGGTTACTGGCCATTGTCAGCCACTTGGCGTTCCCTCTGGTCGCACGCCGATCGGTGCTCTGGGACACACGGCTGCAGCCGCTCTCCCAGACTACTGGGTCTCAGCAGCTTTAAAGGGCTCGGTGCATAAGAGTATCAATGAGTCTGGAAATTCAAGTAGAGAAAACTGCCGTCTTGTAACAGAAAGGGCTGTATACAGATGGGTAGAATCAGGGGAGGTGGTGCGAGGCTCGCAAACAGCTGAGTGTTCAGCAATAAGGAAAGGGAAGACTGCTTCCTCTCTCCTCTAGCCAGCTGGATATGGGGCAACCCTGCATTATTAAATGCCCTCAGAAGAAAGCTAAGGGAACAGAAAGACATTCTAGTGCCCTGCTTTGGCCTCGTGGTAATGGCGGCTAGGAAGAAAGAGGCAGTCCTGGACAATGAGGGTGGGGTGGGAATGGGGCCTTTTTTATTAGAGATATTAATGCCGAATGGGGCCAGGTTTCCGGTGGGTGGTGGTACTGCTCCCTTAGCCTTTCAGGGCCCAGGTCTGGGGAAGTAGGGAGGATCCCACTTTTCTGGGAGAGAGAATTGTGCTAACAGGGCTGGCAGTCCGAACTATACTCCCAGTGTCTGAGGGGGATGTGGCCCACTGCCGTGGAGAGAAGGATCTGAGTCATTTCTTCAGGGCAGCCGTGACGGGAACAGAGCCCTCGCCCGATCCGGCCTGTGCCGCCTCTGTGATTTCTACCTCTAACCACAGGTTTCCTTGAGAAAGAATTGTAGCCCTTTGAAGAATTGTAGCACCATATGTACTTATTTATCCTTTCACCCATATTCACTCTGAATGTCCTAGGACATCCTGGTGAAGTAAGCTCCAAGAAGTTGCAAGCTTTTGAGTGAAGGAGTGTAGGACGAAAACTGAGTCGAGACAAGAAAGCGACTCGTACACTTAGGTGACATTGGGAGGGACCATAGGAATGGAGAATAAATGGGAGATAATAGGAATGGAAAATAATTTTATTTATACAGACAAGGAAAACAAAATGAAACGAAAGACTTCTTCACACAAGCCAAAGCAGTAGGACAATCAGAGCAAGAATCCATGCTTGGCAATCGCCCATTCAGTACCATTTCTCATTCACCAGGCTGTTTTCACGCTGGGTCCATATTAAACTCTGTGTGTGTGTGTGTGTGTGTGTGTGTGTGCGTGCGTGCACGCGCGCACGTTTTGATGAGAGAGGGGGTGGAGATGGGTACCCATGGGCCCACAGCGTGGGTAGCACATACTTTTAGGCTGATCTATACTAATCCTCAGCAATGACACATTTGGCCGTTGGTGGGCTCTCTGATCTCATAATACACACAGATCCCCAGCCTGGATGTGGTGATGGACAAATAGAGCTATGCCTGCCCTTTTGGCCCCTGTGATGAAGCTGACTCACGGACTTCACAGGCTGCTGGCTAGCTTGGGAATAGTTCACTTCCCTGGAAGAAGTCACTGGCTCTTAAGACATACCCTTAATGCACAGCCCCTTGACTGTCGATAGTTGGGACCCAGACTCATCCCCACTCTGGGGCTCTGTGATATATGGTCTATGGGGTGAGCAGCAATGCATATTCTTGTTCTGAATGGGATTGTATCATTCTGAAGCTCTTTTGTCCTTCTGAGCTGCTCTGGCCCCACGAAATTTTTTGTAGGAACAGACCTTATTGGCATCATCTTTAGAGTCTTACTGTCCTCCAAAGACAGATACCATGAAAAAAGATGTGAAATTAGCTTATTAAATGTCTATTACCTATACTGTTTAAAAGCAATTTTTTAAAAAAATCTCATGAACGGGGCACCTGGGTGACTCAGTCGGTTAAGCGTCTGCCTTTGGCTCAGGTCATGGTCCCAGGGTCCTGGGATTGAGCCCCACATTGGGCTTCTTGCTTGGCAGGGAGCCTGCTTCTCCCTCTCCCACTCCCCCTGCTTGATCTCCCCCATCCCCGACAAATAAGTAAGTAAAATCTTTTAAAAAATCTCTCATGAACATTTATTAGAGGTATTAATGCCGACTCAGGCACAATGAATATGTGCAGGACCTCACCACGCTGCATCTTAATTATGCTTCGTTTGCACCAAGGAATTGAGATTTGATTCTTTCCAAACTGTTCTATTGGCTGACCTTACCCAGGATTAGGTCATTAAACCCCAGTAATTCTTACCCACATTCTCTGCAGAGGCTACACATTCGAGCAATCATTTGTTTTACTTTTCCTCTTTGCTGAAGCATCTGTTGTAGGTGGCATTGTTTCAACCCCACTTAATCAACAAATTAAACTTTCCCACAAATGAAGAATGGTCCCTCAAATTTCTGGAACTGCCCTGACTTCCTCTGGGTGAACTTATAAACACAGCCTGGTAAAAGCTGAATGGTGACTAATGCTACCAAAAATGGGTGTTCTGAATCTCGCATGGTGGTCTCCCTGGTTTGCAATGGGGGTAGTGTTCACATACCACGAAGAATATGATATACAGATGGAGATGCAAGCCTCTCACAGGCAGGGCCAACTTGTGGGCATATTAGATAATGCAAGAAATGCTCGGAAATGCTAACTATTGAAACCTCACATTGTCCCACAGTTTATTGCTGGAGCCCCACAGGAAATAGTTCCTCTACTCCCCTCAGAAAACATCGTCCTGCTTCTCACTAGTGATAGGTTAGCCCAACGTCTTTATAAAATGTGCTTTTAAAAGTTAATTTCATTTACGGAAGGTCTCCCCCTACACTTTTTTTTTTTTTAAATAGTGTTTTCTGACTCCAGCTTGTATGTAAATGCCAAGACATTCATTCCCTGCTGGCTTCATTCAGGAACACCTAATGTTCCAAGGCAAACGTGGCAAATTAGGCTGTTCAGGTATTGTACTTTGGCTTCTTCTTGCATGTGCCTGTTTTTTGTTTTTGGAGGTTTTTTTTTTTTTTTTTTTTGGTTTTATTTTAATTTTTTTTGGCTGTACCAAGAATGACAAGAAAAACAATTCATAATTCTGAAAAGTTATTAAAAACTGTTAAAGAAGAAAGCCCAAACCCACCCTGGATCGATTAAAGACCAGAGGCTCCCAAGACGCATACCTTGATTTCTTTTGATCAAGGGATAATTTGGGTGTGTCCTTAACAACTTGAGTTGTTCTAGAAGGTTTACAGAGGGAGGCGGTGGTATGATGAGGAAAGAGAGCTGACATTTCTGGGTTGGCAGGGATTAAGTGCTGTTTGGCAGCTATCTGATCACTGAGGTATAGAAAAAAAAAAATTAGCCAAATCATTGACTAAATTAATTTTGACACACAACACTAAAGATAGCTGGAGGTGACGCCAAAAGAATTGGGTCCCCCCTCCTTTAACCATATGGAGAGAAGTGAGGGAGACCGACAGTCATTTGAGTGTCTTGGTCTGAACATGGTAGAGTGTTAGCCACAGGAGGGCCAGTGGTGAGCAGGAAATGGAGGTGGGCGTAGGCTGAGCACCTGCCCTGTACCTGGTTTTGTGCTACGAGTTCTAAGTGCCTTATTTCCTTTCATCCGGCAGTGGTGTTGGGGAGGCAAGTGGTCATCTCTTCGTTGTCAGTTCAGTGAAATAATTTGCCAAGCTCACAGAGATAGCACATGCCATAGCTGGACCTGGAACCTTTATTGTCTAATTCTGAAGCCCGTTGTCTTTGTTTTCTTACACTGCTTAGGGTTAGCCCGGCAATGGAACAAGAAACCTCTTTTC
This sequence comes from Neomonachus schauinslandi, assembly GCF_002201575.2. NCBI lineage: Eukaryota > Metazoa > Chordata > Mammalia > Carnivora > Phocidae > Neomonachus > Neomonachus schauinslandi. The sequence goes on from NC_058409.1 coordinate 20,393,454, forward strand.
CTATCCAATTGATAAGAACTTCTTCATTCAGTGATGAAGACCGTTTAGAACTCATTTTTTCTAGAATGCCCAGATTTTATCCACACGATACCCACCAATTCAAATCATTTTCCTCCCAAATGTAAATAAACCCTGTCAAAAGTAGTTTTCATCCTTAGAAATAATGCTGAAATATTTCTCCTTCTCCAGATGCACTGCTATAGACTGGATATTTGTGTCCACCCAAAATTCATTTCTGGAAACCTAACCCCAATGTGATGGCACATTAAATAAATTTTACCTTCCTCTGCCAACCAGGAGAGAAGATTGTTTTAGATCTTGTGCTGGGCCAAGGGGGAGTTGTATTTTATTTTAGTTTTACAGTGACTTCTCCCAGGAGCTGCTAAGGAGTTAATATTTTTGTGCATCGTTTTTTAATGGTTAATTCTCGGGGGAGAAAGAAAACCACAAAACTATTCAGGAATCCTCTGACAGGTGTTGCACTCCTTTATTTAAGGACCATAATTTCAAACCGGATCTCTAACCAAGTTTTGGCAGAAGGTCCTCCCTCTTGCCGTCCCCCAAAGTGCCTTCCCATGCCTCTGAGTGAGTCCTTCATTGATGAGCTCGGAATGTAGGCAGATTGCTAAGTCTTCTACAACACATAAGCCAAGTCTTTCTCTCAGAATTTGACAAATGATTGTATAGACTCTCTTTTGCACATGTAGGATACATGGAGAAGTTCTTCAAGTCCCCATGTCAAAATATTTTCAGAACACAAAAACTCACCACTTAAAAAGGCAACACCACAGTGGAAAATACTGTCATCTGTTTCTCGTTATTTTCTTATCTGTGTCTCATCCTTCATTTTGATAGGTGCGGTTTTATTTTTAGACTCTTGTCTCTCTGACTTGAGGCTCTTACTGTGGTTTTCCATACATTTTTGCCCCTGTTTTCATCAGTGTGCTTTTAGTGGGGTCTTGTTTGGGTTATTTACCTGGCTGCTCAAGTTTAAGGGTCACTGGCTTACCGCGGGCTGGGTCTGTGCTTAACGCACGTGTGTGAGGTGTGTTGCATTTGCAAGCGGCGTTTTAGGGTGATGGCCGTTCCACTCAGCATTCCCCACGGGGAACATTTTTGAGTACCTTTTTTTTTGAACCATCCTTGTGGTAGGTCTGATTCATGACTATCAGAACTGGAGTGAATTTGGAAGACATGCCTCTTTTTTGGGAGCAGGTTGGAGGAGGAGTTCATTTTGCTGCTGGTTTAAGAAAGAGATATGGAAGGCTATCAGGATATGCACTAATTGCTATCAGGATATTTACTAATTACTGAATTATTAATTTGCTTTGCAATACATGTCCTTTCTCTCTTCCTGAAGTTACGAGTACTGTTTTCTATAACTTGTCTTATTTTGCACATTGCCAGATATTTCTCTTTTTCTTTTTCCTTTTCCTTTGTGAGTGTATTACCACGGGGTGGTGATGTTTTACTCATCCAGATTTCTTGAATGTCTTTTTTTTTCCTTCTTGTACAGGGTATGGGAAACTGGATGAATTGTGGCACTTTGTTTCCAAGGGCCTGGTTCATGTTCTGCATGTGAAATGGATGTGTAGAGCAGGGGATGATTCTGAAAGCGAAATGGCCCTTGGGAAACTCTTGTGTTCAAATTACATTTTCATTGCTTAATGAAGTCCATGTGACTTCTAAATATTAAGAATCTTCCTTGGAGATGAAATACTTTTTCTCTCCATTTAGCAGATAATTTTGATGCTACACCAAGCTATACCTTGGGGCAATAGCTTCCCGGAGAGAAGACCCATTCTAATGGGGCTCACATCAAACTGGTGGTAGGGACCATTCAGGTCTCCAGCTTGGAAGAAAAGTATGGTGGTTTAAAGAACTTCATTGCACCAGGGTCCCTAAAAGGCGACACACTGAAATTGCCTGGTGTTTCTGCAGTGCCACTGGTTCAAAGACCGTGAAAGCTGTCCCCACAGGGGAATTCTGTCCTGGTCCTGGCACAGGACAACTGTGGCCGTTTTGGGAAGGCTCAGTCACCACTCAGGGAAGTTCCTTATTCCAGTGTCATCTTTGACTCCCTTGTTTTTCCTTTACTATCCCAAACCATTCTCACCAACAAATTTGGTGGACTCTACCTCAGGTATATCCAGAAGCATCTCCTTTCCACCATCTCCACCATGTCCCTCCTCCCCTGGATTAATACATTGACTTTCTGGTTCAACCTTTGCCCTTGTCTTTCTGGGGACAGTTTCCAGAGAAGCTCATTTACAGGGGTGATCAGATCATTTCACGTCTGCCTTCAAGCCCAGTAGTGGCTTCCCATTTCACTCAAAATAAGATTTAACTCTGATAAAATCCAGTGTCTTTATCAAGGCCTCCAAGGCCCTTTACCTCCCCCATGTCTTCACCCCCACTTTCCATCTATTTTCTTTCCATTCCACCATATGGCCTTCTTGTTTCCATGCACTTGCCAAGTTCAAGTCTCCTTTGAGTCCTCTGCTCTTTCTCCTCTCTCTGCCTACAAGTTCTTTCCCCAGATTTTTACATGGCTGACTCTTTGTCATTCAGCTCTCGACTCCTCAGCCCTGCCCAGCTGTTCTCCCTGAGAGTCTTCACTGAGTTTTCTGCTTTCATTGTCCTTGTCACTGCCTGGCATTTTCTTGTTTACTCTTTGTATTTCTTGCCTCACCACTAGCTTATATAGTAGATGACATTGGGATCTTGGATATTTTTTCCTCGCCAGATGCTCAGAACTTAAATAATGTCTGCACACTGCAGGCTCTTAGTACAGTAAATATTTTTGAGTGAATGAAGAAATCAAGAAAGAATACATTTTCAGTCATACATACGGAAGATGGCAAACTGGAGAGAAAAGGTCTTACTGCCTAGTCATGCTGCATTCTTTAGTCTTCATTAACGTATTCATTTAAGAACTCTTTCATTGCTTAGTATGTGCTAGTGCTGTTTTTTTTTTTAATTTTTAAAGATTTTATTTATTTATTTGAGAGAGAGAGAGCACATGAGAGAGGGGAGGGTCAGAGGGAGAAGCAGACTCCCTGCCGAGCAGGGAGCCTGATGCGGGACTCGATCCAGGGACTCCAGGATCATGACCTGAGCCGAAGGCAGTCGCTTAACCAACTGAGCCACCCAGGCGCCCATGTGCTAGTGTTTTAGGTCATGTCAGTACAGCATAAACCAGACCAGGCTTCTGCCCTCATGGTCATGGCATTTTAAACTGAGGACCCAGAGAGCACATATCCAGGACATCAGACGGTTGTAGGTGCAGTAAACCAGATTAGGAGAATGGGTGGTGTCTGGGTGGGCATCTGCTATTTTTAAAATAAAGAGTCATCGGGCGCCTGGGTGGCTCAGTCGTTAAGCGTCTGCCTTCGGCTCAGGTTATGATCCCAGGGTCCTGGGATCGAGCCCCGCGTCGGGCTCCCAGCTCAGCGGGAAGCCTGCTTCTCCCTTTCCCACTCCCCCTGCTTGTGTTCCCTCTCTCGCTGTGTCTCTCTCTGTCAAATAAATAAACAAAATCTTTAAAAAATAAAAAAAAATAAATAAAAAAATAAAATAAAATAAAGAGTCATCAGGAAAGGCATCTCACAAGGGAACATTTGAAGAGAACAAGATACATGGCTGTGTGAAGAGAGTTCCAGGCAGGGCTTGTCTGAGACCCTAAGCAGAAGAAACCCGGTAGCTTCTGCGAACAGTATGGTTAGCTAAAGCAGGAATGGAGTGAGCAAAGGGAAGAATGATAGAAGTCAAAGAGTTGGGCATGGGAGCAGGGCACAGAGTGCCTTGGGGGCCATTGTGAGGTCTGCAGAGTTACTCTGGGTGACACAAGAAGCTGCAAGAAGGTTTGAATGGAATAGGGAAGTGGTCTGACTTACATTTTTAAGAGGTCGCTTTGGCTCCTGTGAGGTGAAGACTGTGGCAGGGACAAGGGCAGCAGCAGGGAGAGCAGCTGGGAACATGCTGTAGTAATTCCAGGGCGAGGTGACAGCAGGGGCAGCCCTGAGAGGTTGGGACGTGCTCACACGGGAAGGCAGTGCCCACGGGACGTGATGGAGAGTGTGAGCAGAGAGGAGGCAGGGTCACTCCTTGAATTCGGGACCAGATGATCTCAGAGGCCCCACCCAGCCCTAAGATTCATACGTACCCGATAGGCAGTAGAAATAAACTCTCAGATTTGACAGGTAGACTTTGCAAAGTCTCATGAAAAATGGATTTATAAACACATTCACTTAATCTGGAGTGCTGCGTTGAGCCTGAGGAATCACACACCCAACTGGGTTCTCTCCAGCAGTTATCTTGCTTTATCCCATGGCCCTTGAGTTTGCTAAATGACCAGATTTACCTTTCGGTGGCTGCTGCTGAAAAGCTTAATGCTATATTTTATTGTTTTTGCGACATAACAAATCCCCCCCAAACCTTAGCGTCTTTAACACTTAACACCCACTTAACTCATCGCTTCGTGGGTCAGCAGTTTGTCCTGGGCTCAGCTGAGTGGGTTTTCTGGCCTGGTTTACATACATGGAGACAGTCATCTGGTGGCTGTTGGTTCAGCCAGGGGTCTCCAGCAGACGAGGCTGGGGTTCCTCACATGGAGGCTGCTTCCAAGCGGTGCAAGAGATCTCGAGAGCTGGCCTCAGAAGTTGGACCGTGTCCCATCTTCTCCATTCTTTGGGTCATAGCAAGTCACAGAGCAGCCCATGAGCTTCTCTTGATGGGAGGAACTACAAAGAATTTGTGGCCCTTTTTAATATACCACATGCCAAATATGTGGGTTGGAAAAACTACACAGGAATTGATTGTACAAATTTTGTATTAACCTCACTTCTGGCTCCTTTATTGGTTCTATGCTTGTTTGCATTTTATTTCACTCCCCCGCCCCACTTCTTCTTTATGTTATCTTCCATACACATTATGAAACTCTCTTTAATACTGTTATTTATCAGACCTCACTATAATTTACAATTGGCTTTTTTATTTCTGTATCTGGGATGCTTTGTTTCAAAGAAGTTTCCTGCTAGCTTTATGTGAATTTCCGTAGTACTTCACACTTGCATGTGATCTCACCGTTAGGAGTGGAGGGAGCTGATATCAGGGTTTGGCTAGCACTCACTCCGAAGGCTGCCTCCATCTTCATATGATGAAAAGAGGACATTCCATCGTGTCAGAGCAGCAAACAGGAATTGCCGCCATGTACTCTATGGGAGCATTTTATGCCAGTTTCATCTCTGTGCTTTGATTGATGGACTTTCACACCCTTGTACTGGAAAGAAATGAAACCCTTGGAGCTGGAGGATTTTGGAAGAAACATGATCTTTGTGGTTTACTTCTTCTCCCAAGTAGCTGGAAAGTGAAACAGACCCAACTGTAAAAATGAACATTGATGTCCTTACCAACTGGAAAATGATCTGTCATGATCAGGTTTCTTTGAGGGTTTCTTGCTGTATCTCCTGATGTCTAACTGCCAAGCCAGATTTCAGGAGAGCTATTGTGTTTTTGAAGACAAGCTTCTTCAGTTTCTCAGTTGGCTCTTCTGGGCATGGGGGCCACTGAAAAGAGCTCTTTCTCTAAAGAACTATAAGAAATGTATTTTTAATTTCTTAAATTTATTTTTTAATTGATACAAAGTTGACACACTGTTACATGAGTTTTAGCTCTACACGTTACGCTGTGTCCGCTGCAGGTACAGCTGCCCTCCATCACCCACACGGTGCTCTTATGGTATCACTGACTGTCTTCGCTGTGACGTGCCTTTCACCCCAAAGCTATTCATTCCATTCCTGGAAACCTGTACCTCCCACTCCCCTTCACCCATTCTGCCCACCCTCTCCCACCCCTTCCAGGAACGCCCAGTTCTCTGTATATGGGTCTGTTTCTGCCTGTTCAGTTGCTTGGTTGGTTGGTTTTTAGATTCCACATGTGAGCAAAATCATATCTTGTCTTTCTCAGTCTGATTTATTTCACTTAGCGTAATACCCCATAGGTTCATCCATGTCATAAATGGCAAGATCTCTCGTTCTCTTTAAAAAAAAATTTTTTTTAATTTTTTTTTTTTTAATTTTATGGCTGAGTAAAAAAGGAGGACACACACACACACATATTCTTTAATCATTTATCTATTGATGGGCACTTTGGTTGCTTCCATATCTTCACTATTGTAAATAATGCTGTAGTAAATATAGGGGTGTATATATTTTTCAAAAGAAATTCCTGGATCATATGATCGTTCTATTTTTGATTTTTTTGAGGATCCTCCATACTGTTTTCCACAGTAGTTGCACCAGTTTACATTCTCACCAACAGTGCATGAAGGTTCGTTTTTCTCCACATCCTTGCCAACACTATTTTCATTTTCTCTTCTCTTCCTCTTCTCTTCCTCTTCTCTTCCTCTTCTCTTCCTCTTCTCTTCCTCTTCTCTTCCTCTTCTCTTCCTCTTCTCTTCCTCTTCTC
>NC_058409.1:20399931-20511602 GCF_002201575.2 Neomonachus schauinslandi
CTCTTCCTCTTCTCTTCCTCTTCTCTTCCTCTTCTCTTCCTCTTCTCCTCTTTCCATTCTGACAGGTATGTGATATCTCATCATGGTTTCAATTTGCATTTCCCTGATGATTAGTGATGTTGAATATCTTTTCATGTGTCTTTTGGCCATCAGTTTGTGTTCTTTGGAGAATATATTTTGTAATCTTTTTTTAAGATTTGATTTTAAGTAATCTCTATATCCAACATGGGGCTCAAACTTACAACCCCGAGATTAAGAGTTGCGTGCTTACTGGCTGAACCAGCCAGGCACCCCTGGAAAATGTCATTTTAGTTTTAAAAATTTGCCTTCTTAAAAAGAATGGCAGGATTTGGATCGGAGCACCCCTTCTGTTGCCAGTGCTTTGGCTAAAACCTCTGTCAACTCTCACTTGAGTTACTACAATAGGCTCCCAGCTGCCTTCCCTACTTCCATCTTTGTCCCCCGACAGTCCGTTGACCTCACAGTAGCCAAAGTGACCCACTAATGGATCCCAGATAACCAGTGTTCTTATTTCTTTCCCTACTCTAGATGAGTTTTGCTTATTCTAGATTTTTCTATAAACGGAATCATTTTGTGAGTGCTCGTCTGTAAGCCTCTTTCACTCACCATGAATTTTGAGAGTCATCCTGTCATTGTGTTTATCAGTAGTTTGTTGATTTTTATTGCTGAGTAATATTCCATTGTATGACTATGACAATTTATTCTCTTACTGTTGGACATTTGGAATTTTTTCAGTTTTGAGCTGTTACAAATAAAGCTGCAATGAAAAGTCTTATATGAGTTTTCTTGTATAGGTTCTCATTTGTTTTGAGTAAGTACATAGGAGTAGAAATGCTGGGTCACAGTGTAGGTATATGGTTAGGTTTGTTTTGTTGTTGTTTTTAAGCGGGCTCCAGGCTAGGCATGATCTCACGACCCTGAGATCAAGACCTGAGCTGAGATCAAGAGTCAGATGTTTGACTGAGCCACCCAGGCGCCCCTGTTTAGTTTATAATAGTGTCAGACCTTTACCAAAGTGATTGTAACATTTTATATTCCATTCAACAATTTATAAAAGTCTCATTGTTCTCGATCCTTGCCAACATTTGGTATTGTATTTTTTTTTTTTTTTGGTATTGTATTTTTTGTATTTTAGCCCTTCAGGTTGGTGTGTAATTGGATCATATTATTTAATTTTCATTTCACTTATAACTAATTATGTTGAAAACTTTTCCATGTACTTATTGGTTGTGTATTTTCATTTGTGAAATGTCTGTTCAGTATTTTGCTCATTTTAAAATATTGGATTAACTTTTTAATACCAAGTTGTAGCTGTTCTTTATATATCTTAGGTCTCGGTCCCTGTGCAATATGTGCTTTGTGAATATTTTCTCCTAGGCTCTTGTGTGCATATTTATTTTCCTAATGCTGTCTTTTGATGAGCAGAGGTTATAAATTTTGACAAAGTCTAATTTATTAACTTTTTTTTCTTTTATGCTTTTGCTTTATTTATTTATTTATTGGCTTTTATATTTAGATATATGATCCAGTTGGAGTTAATTTTTGTGTATGGTGTGAGGTGGGGGGCAAAGTTATTTTTTTTTTTTTAAGATTTTATTTATTTATTTGAGAGAGAGAGAGAGAGCACATGAGAGGGGGAGGGCCAGAGGGAGAAGCAGACTCCCTGCTGAGCAGGAAGCCCAATGCGGGACTCGATCCTGGGACTCCAGGATCATGACCTGAGCCGAAGGCAGTCGCTTAACCAACTGAGCCACCCAGGCGCCCCCAAAGTTAATATTTTAAAGATGACTATTTGCTGAAAGTACTCTAGGTTTCTTATCAAGATTCCTTATAAAAATTGAATACTTATGTATATTGCTTTTCTATTGCTGCTGTAGCAAAATATTACAGACTTAGCAGCTTAAACAATACAGATTTATTACTTTAGGGTTCTGTAGGTCAGAAGATGGGCCCAGTATTATCACTGGATTAAATCAAGGTGTTGAGAGGGCTGTGCTCTTTTCTGGAGGTTCTAGGGAAGAGTGTGTTTCTTTGCTTTTTCCAGGTTCTAGAGGCCACTCACATTCCTTGACTCGTGTCCCTGTTGTGGGTTGAGTCGTGTCTCTCAAAAAGATATGTTGAAGGGGGCGCCTGGGTGGCTCAGTTGGTTAAGCAGCTGCCTTCGGCTCAGGTCATGATCCTGGAGTCCTGGGATCGAGTCCCGCATCGGGCTCCCTGCTCAGCGGGGAGTCTGCTTCTCCCTCTGCACCCTCCCCCCTCTCATGCTCTCTCTATCTCATTCTCTCTCTCAAATGAATAAATGAAATCTTTAAAAAAAAAAAAAAAAGATATGTTGAAGTCCTAAGCCCTGGTACCTGTGAATGCAACCCTACTTGGAAATAGAGTCTTTGAGGATGTGACTTAAATGCAAGATAGGATGAGGTCATCCTGGAAGAGAGTGGGCCCTTAATCCAGAATGACTGGTATCCTTATAAGAAGAGAAGAGACACAGACAGATACACGAGTGAGGACCACAGTGTGATGACCAGTTGGAGACAGAAGAGCTCCATCTGCAAGCTAAGGAATGCAGAGGATTTCTGGCAAGCTACAGAGGCTAGGGAGAAGCAAGGGAGGATACTCTCCTATAGGCTTCAGAGGGAACATGGCCTTGCTGACACTTTGATTTTTGGACTTCTAGATTCCAGAACTATGAGACAATAAATTTCTGTTACTCTAAGCCACCCAGTCATGGTGCTTTGCTATGGCAGCACTGGGAGATTAACACGGCCCCCCTCCAACCCCCCCCACCCCATATCCATTTTCAGTGCAAACAGTGATGGATCCGGTCCTTTTCCATTGCTTTGCTCTGGTCCTTCTGTCTTCACATGTCCCCATGATCACAACCAGGAGGCTTCTGTTTCAGTCCCTTTGGGCTGCGACAACAAAATACCACAGACTGGGTGGCTTATAAACCAGAGACTTATCTCTCACAGTGCTGGGGCCGGAAGTCTAAGATCAAAGTGCCAGCAAAATTCATTGTCTGGTGAGGATCTGCTTCCTGGTTCTGAGACAGCTGTCCTTTTGCTGTGTCCTCACATGGGAGAAGCAGACAGTTGAGCTTTCTGGGGTCTTTTTGATAAGGGCTCTAATCCCATGTGTGAGTGCTGTACCCTCCTGACCTAATCACCATTCAGAGGCCCCACCAGCTAATACTATCACCTTGGGGATTAGGATTTCAACATATAAATTTTGGGAGGATACAAACGTTCAGTTTATAGCAGATTCTCTACCTTTTTTTTTTTTTTTAAGATTTATTTATTTGAGAGAGAGAAAGAGGGAGCATGAGCGGGGGGAGGGGCAGAGGAAGAGGGAGAGAATCCTCAGGCAGGCTCCCCGCTGAGCACAGAGCCTGACACAGGGCTCCATCCCAGGACCCTGAGATTGTGACCTGAGCCAAAATCAAGAGTTGGCCGCTTAACTGACTGAGACACCCAGGGGCCCCACAGATTCTCTGCTTTTAAGGGCTCATTTGATTACATGGGTTCACCTAGATAATTAGGGTAATTTCCCATGTTAAGATCCTCAGCCTTAAGCATATCTGCAAGGTCCCTTTTGACCTGTAAAGTAACCTGTTCACAGGTTCTGGGTATAGGGGTGCTATTAGCTTGTCTATCATAACTTATATTTTCAAATCTTCTGTAGCAAATTTAAAATTTTTTTATATTCAGAAATTAAAAACAAATGTCCTTTTAAAAAATAAAAGATTCTCAGATTGGGTTAAAAAAAAAAGGAGCCGGAAAAAACCTCTTCCCATGAAACATATAAAATAATATTAATAAGCTTCAACCATGAAACTACTGTTTCTTTGTTAACTTGTTAATTATATGAATATTAGTTTAATTACTGTGTTTGGGCTTACCTATTAATGCATATAAACGTTAAGTTTAGGATAGTTATATATTTGGGCAAGCGTATATTGCAGGGCATTCCTTAATGTGTTAATTTTATAAAAAGTCTTTATTACATGGGGTGTACACCCAAGAAGTTCATTATGAGTACAGTGCAGGTTTGGAGAAATTACATTATCCCAAAGTGACTTCAATCAATAATAACTTTGGTTTTATAAAGGTCACCTGGTAGATCTATTTTCTTAAGGAAAATAAATTTAACACAGATTAAGTAATTATTCCTGCATTATGATATCATAATTGCAAGCTTCAGATCATCTCTTAAAGACTGTTTTCTAATGATCATTTTAAAAAGCAGTATGGTAATTTCTTTATGAAGATCTTGAATAGACATCTATAAGATGAGTGAAAATAACCAGCTGTCCTAACACCCTGCAAACGAGTAGCTGTGGCCTGGGAAACACAACCGTAGTACAGCTTCACTCGGAAAGTGCTGGGTCTCAAAACGACTTAGGTGACCCTAGAGATTGCATGTTTTGGAAATCTGTGTTAAATGATTTAAAAAGCACAGAACACGCATAGGTCAGAGATGCATGCAAGAAATTTAAATAAAATTGGTTGATAAAAATGTGAGTGTGGAGAAATAAACGATATTAAATCAATATATTATTTTTAGATAGGATTGCAGTTTTTAAAGTTATGTAACTAAATCAATACAGAGAAAATAAAACTATATACACTTCCTAAAATTTATAGATTCAGTTTGGCGCCACACTCACCCTTTATCTGTAATAGTTTCTCTCCACTGGGAAAAGGGGCGCTTGTCTTACTCTTGGGCTTGCCTCATATTCGGCGGGGGGGTGTGTTTGTGTTACATTAGGAGGCATGATTCATTTGCTGGCTGGTCAGGTGGTGGCTTTGGATGGAGTTGGGAGCAGGGGCTCGGAAACACAATGCCTCGCCCGGCTCTCTCTGATTCCAGCCTGATTGCAGTTTCCTCTTTTGAAGAGGGATTAGGCATTTAGGTTTCTTGCGGTAGAAATAGCTCTCAGGAGGACCCCGAGGGATGCGCACACGTCACTAGCTATCCCTTCATCCGCCCTTGAAAGAAACTTCAAGGGAAGGAGGGAAGTGGATATTTGTAGTATATGGAAAAGATCTATGCTGTCAAGCAAATCACTTTTATTATCAATAGCAAAATGGAGCTTACAGATACACAGACTTTCAGGTACGTGGTTATCTTTCCCTTATTTTGTTTTTGCTATAAAACAAATACAAGGGCAAAGTAAGACACATAAAGCAGATAAAAACAAATTTAAAACACACCAGAAAGCTTTTTTTTTTTTTTTTTTTTCCTGTTCTGAAGACTGTGTGTCGCAGGACTGAGGGTGAAGAATTAACTGCAAGCTTGCTGGAGAAATAGCTGACCTAACTGGCATTTGGAGAAACTGGTTCTTTAAGATGTGAACTGGCTTTGTTAGGCCAAATGCATTTATTCTTTCAAAAATGTCTTGTGTAATTATTTATTCTACACAAAGCTTCACATGCATGTATTCAGTCAGCCCACGGCACAGTTGAGTGGAATATTGCCGGAAAAACAGAGGATGACAGCAGGGAAAGAAATTTAATTAAAGTGGCTGACACAGAAGCACAGCTTTTGATTTCTTTCTCTTCTCTTTAGCTGGGCTATTTCCACTCTTTTGGGGGCTGCTGGGCTGACTCCTTAGGGATCATGAATGGTTTCTCTTACTGCCATTTTTCTTGGTCCTTTGCGGAATGCAGAAAACTAGCTCCTGGGCAGAGGGCGCCTCACCTTCCCCCGGCTCGGGCTTCAGAAACAAAGAGGCCTGTCTGTGGTTGATGTCTCCACTACTGGGCCCAGCACAGCCCTGCCCACCGCCATCTGCCCCAACTAGAGTGGTGGGGAGGATGTGGGAAACCGTGAAAAGAAGTGGGTTCACAAGAGCTTTGTGTGGCCCCACCCTGGCTTAGTTATTCAGGGCTAGAGAGGGCCCAGGAGACTGGACTGAGGAAAATGTCCGGCTTCCTTCCTGACATCATTAGAGTTGGTCTGTTGTATGCTCTATATCGTAGGCCATGTGCTTGGAGATTTCCATACTTGTAATGCTCCTAACAGCCCTAGGAGTTTGAGTTCTTAAGATGTAAGCAATAACTATTCTGGCAATAAAAGTAATTGACTATAACGTTAGAACATTTGGGGAACAGTGAAGAACCAGGCTTAGACAGAAGGCAGAATGGATCAGCTCCCGGGATCTGGATGGCAGGAGGTGACCCAGAGTTTCACTGGGGGGCCCTAGTTTTGAATGTGAAAACTATTTTTTGCTCTTGTTTTATTCTGCTCAAGGTCACATTCCAAGGAGAGACCCCCCAGTGGTACAGGTAGAGACCCCTGATATCCCACTATGACTGTCTGTGATGGCAGCTGGATAGTGACCCAAAGCACAGTTGGTAATTTGTCACAGGAATTCCCGGGAAAGGGTGATGCAGATGGGCCCCCCACAGAGACTTACAAAGCTTAAGAGAACTTGACTAATTCCACCCAGTGAATGACTGGTAGCCTGGATACACACCCAGTTCTTTTTGCCTGAAAGGCTACCCTTTTCCCCGTCTGTCATGCCACCTCTCAGGTCTGTGGGTGGAAAAGGATCCTGTACGTGGTTGGTTTTCTCACTGCTGGCAACAGAGTGATTCACGTAATGAGAGAGAGAAAAATTGGAGGCTGTGAAGGGAGAAGATAGATTTTGTTAGCAGATGACTCTCATGATTCTTTTCTCAAATACCTTCCTATCTAGGCATCCTTGACACTCTCTTCTGGTTTTATGACCACCTCTCCACTTTTTCTTTCCCTCAGGTGCTTTGACATCTCCTCTGATTCTATTTTTGGATGGAATTTCCCAGGGCTTGGTCTTAGGTCCTCTTCTCTTCATCAGCTCTCATCCACACACCAGTGACCCCTCATTAGCTGTTGACTACAGGGTAAAGTCCAAATGGTTCGGCATGACCTTAGGGTCCCTCACACCCGAGCCCCACCCTACCCAGGAATCTTGTCTTTTGTTCTTCATGGCGCCATCATTCAAGGCCCACTGGCCTGTCTTTTCCTGTTCCAGTATCCCATCAACATTATCACTTCCAATATTTGTGCATGCTATTCTATCTTGCAGGTACTCCTTCCTACTCTCTACCTTGAATCCAAATCTGCCTTGTTCTCCAAGGTCCAGCTCGATTCCCACCATCCCCAGGAAATCAACTCTGGCAGCTCTAGATTTCAGTGACCACTCCCTTTGCCAAGACGAGTCTAGGCCATTTGAGCTGTTCACTACGGCCCTTAACCGTGTACCATTTTTTTTTTAATTTTTTTTTTTTTTAGATTTTTTATTTATTTGAGAGAGAGAGACAGAGATAGAGAGCACAAGTAGGGAGGAGAGGGAGAAGCAGGCTCCCCGCAGAGCAGGGAGCCCGACGCGGGACTCGATCACAGGACCACTCGATCATGACCTGCGCTGAAGGCAGCCGCTCGTACCATTTTATAATCTTGTCTGCTTATCTTGTTTCTCTGAATTGACCGTCAACTTTTGAGGGCAAAATCCCTTTAGGACGGGGTAATATGTGTCCAACAAATATTCATGTAGTTAATTTGTTTCAAAACTAAGAACTGTGTAAGTATTCTGTGAGAAGAGAATGTATCGGGCTTTTTCTCCCACGCACAACACTACAAAATGGTAGCTGGTCCAGGTTTGGATGAGGATCCCCTCATGTGAAAAATCCAGATTACAGGTCAGCCTTCCCAAAGAGCCTTTCATTTGGCTCTCATCCTGGATGAGATCCATGAGGCTCCCTAGAAAGTTGCAAAAAAAAAAAAGCAACATAAATCAAGAAAGCCCTCCAAAATGATGGGAAGATCCTTCCAGAATGATCCCCAGAAATGTGTTCAAGATTTCCAGTAACATCGTTACCGTGAAACCACCCACTCCTTGGACAGGGTCCAGTTCCCCCGGGGTGGTTCATCACGGTCCGTGCTGGCTCGTTACTACCGAAGGTGGTAGACTCTGGAGAGTCTTAGAGTCCTCTGCTTCCCTTCATTGTTCAAGCACAGTTCTTGGCTCTGTGATCGAACCAGAATGTGAGTTAACTAAGATGTAGGCTCATTCCAGGTGCTGGTACAGGGTCATGGGTCCTAGGCCCCTGCCTCAGGTCCCATACCCACAAACGCACAGGCCTGAGGCTCTAAATCCACCACTGCACAGACAGGCTTCCCAGTGGTACAGGAGTGCCCGGGTCCAGCCGAGTGGAAGGAAGGGGGTAAACCCGGGAGCAGAAACCACGGAGGCTTAAGCAGGCCCCGGGGTTGCTTTTCTGACACTTTTTCAGGAGTCGGCCAGTCCCAGCATATACCGCTATTTCATTAATGCAACTCACTCGTGGAACAGTGGTTGTCTGGGGAAGGCTATTAATGTTCACTTTCCCTATGGCTTGCTCTAAAAATCATGTAAAGCGTTTTCCTGTTTTCCTTTGGAAAATGTCTACACTACATCCTGACATTTAATCTGCAGCCCTAACGGGGGTGACTAATGGGAGCTGTTGGTTGTTGGCTATTTCAAAAGTAAGCCAACTTAATCTAGTAATATCTTTTTTAGGCTCACAGGAAAAAGGGGGGGAAATGACAATTAAGTAACACAAGCAACCAGTGTGCTTTCTTGAGGCACACTTGGTAAAACAAATGTGTATTTGTTTTCAAAGTTTTGGAGGCCTGGTTTAAATGACATGTTTAACCCTTTGAAAGCCTGGGCTGTCGAGGGCTTTTAAAGACGTACCTGGTTGGGGGGGGGTGGGGCGCGACTGACTCTGTGGCAGGTCGGTGTCTTGGCGTTCCCGTGTGCACACAGATCTCTGGTCTACAGGAGGCTGGGAGCAGTCACACCGAGGGTAGGGCAGACAAAACACAAACCAGTGCTGGAATCGTGCTTGGAAAACATTTGTGGATTCAGTGTGAGCCAAAACCATGGGAACCGGACTATATCCTCAGGGTTTAAAAGAGATCCAAATAGGCTTACCATGTCGTGGAAATATGAATAGCACCAGACGACAAGCGGGCAGCCAGGGCTCTGGTCTCACCTCCACGGAAACGAGCAATGCAATTAGCTGGGTTACAGCTCTGGGTCTCAGTTGCCCCACGGGTAACATGAGGCTTCTAAAGGGCTTTCTAGCCCTGATATTCCATGACACTAAATCATCCTACAAAGGATTATCCTATGTCCGTGTTCTCTTTTGTGTCTGGTTTCCTAGGGCTCTGTAGATGGGAGGACTCTGGCTGTGTCTGTGGCCCAGGCTTCCAGGGCTGTAGCCCACGACTCCAGAAAGCAAGGAGCAGGGTGGACATTGTAGACGCTCGTGAGCACGCCGGGACTGCCAAAGATTCCCTAGAGGTGCAGACCATTTAGGAGACATGGCCGGGATGCTCTTTATCTGGATGTGGTCCTACAAGTCTGTGGGAAGGCCCAAGTTTCAGGGCCCTGCTTAGGAAGGCGCTTTGTGTGAATATGGGGGCACATTCTCCTGCTAGTGGCTTTGGTCACAGCAGGAGGAAGAGGACGAGCTTACTAAGTGTGGGCCGTCGGCTGGGCCCGATGTTGACCACGCAGCCCGTCCTGTCTCACTCAGTCCTCTCAGCCATGTGCTAGGGAAACCTCACCCTAGGTAAGAACCCAAGGCTCAGGGAGGTTAGGTAGCTTGTCAGAGGAGAAGGAATCCAACACTGGTGTGCTGAGTGACGTCAGCATCAGGTCTTCTTCCCTTTTATTTACTACTTGCACCTTACACCAGGACACCTGGGGGGATTTCTACCCACCAGTGCATCCCAGAGTGGGTGGATAGGATCTCAGAGGGGGCTTCAGATCCAGGGGAGCCAAGTGAACCTGCCCCAACCCATGTGCCAAACTCGGGTCAGTCTGATGTGAAGGTTTCTTTCTTTTACCTGCAAGGTGATTCTGCCTTAGTGGTCGATGCGCTGAATTTAATGAGCTGTATGTACATTGTATTTTAGGACCCCACTGTTCTGCACTGCTGAAGGGATTTTCAAGGAGAATTTGGGTCAGAAATACATACCTCTTATTAAGCAAGAAAACCATAGCTCTGTATTTATTTGAGAGAGCAATCATGGTTTAAAAAAAACAACAACAAACCAGAAGCGAGATATCAAAAGCAGGCTGGCTGAGACTGCAAACAGGGCTGTCCCACTCCCTTTCTGGGCGGTGTTGATGAGTCTCCATGTTTCCCCTGTCTCTCCAGAAGTAAAGATGCCTGAAGTTACCCCCCTTTTTTTTTTTTTTTTAAACATGGTGCTATGTTTCCGTCTTTCCCAGTGGATTTGTCTTTGTCTTTAGACAGCTTCCAGTAATTGCCACAAGGCCCCAGAGATGTGTGATTTAGACTCTGTCCAAAGTTCTTTGGAGCATGAAAGAAAGTGGCTATTTGAATAAATTATGTATATTCTCTTGTGGACTACCGTAAATCAGGGGTACAAATGAGCCACAGGCCGCATGGAACGGAGTGAATGGGGTTGGCTGTCTTTCAGAGAGACGGGAAATGTTTAAAAATTTCCAGTTTATTCTAGAGGAGCATGAATATTTCTGTACCATTAAACTGAACCGTACGAAATTGCCATTCTGTAGGTCAAACACGGCAAAAGGTCGGCAGTTCCTCATGGTTCATTTTAACATCTGAATTGACCTGTTTTCCTTGAAGCACGAAGGATAGGAATGTCCAGGTTTGTAGGACTCCGATAGACTGATGCTCTGTCATTTTAGCTGTATTTTCCACCCACCACCCCAAGCATTTATTTTGTGAACCAAGAAAGCAATGAATGCAAAATAAAACCTCGGGTTATTGAGAAGGGACAGAATGTAATGAATGATCCTGTTTGATATTCCTTGATAGTGTAAAAAGGGCAGGTGTTTGAATTTAGAGTAAAATCCCTGGATTATTTTCATTGTTCATGTGCAAACATGACCATCAACTTTCATCTACCACAGGTATTAAGTAGAACTAAAATTTTAAAAAAGTCCAAGTCTAAATGGTAATGGAAAGAGAATTCACGTCATCTGAAGACCAGATTATTGCTTATTATTACTAATACAGGTACCCACTGGATTTGGTATCTGTATCTGGGCTTATTTTTGTGTAACTTAGCCAAATTAATTTCTGAGGGGACATTTTATGAGAATGACAAAAATGATAAAAAAAAAAATATATCATTAGCAGTTAGTAACCAGAGACACAAATTAATCATGGCTGTGTCAGTGCTCAGGGTGAGAGAATTGCAGTAAGGCAGCCAGAGGTACCTGAGAAGGTTCTTCTAAGAGTGTCTTGAGGTAGCCATTTCTTTCCAGTACGTTCTGTGGAAAGCCCTGAATGGTCTTTTATCTTTTCCGTGTAAAGTGCCTGACAGTGTGGATTCTCAAACTTCCTTTAAGAGCAGGTTATTTTAGGTAAACTTAAGAGCGTTGTGGCTCACAGTTCAAAGTTAGAGTGGAATTTGGTTCCAGGTGATTTCACATAATGAGTGCTCCTGCTGTCGCAGTAACAGATGGCCGATGACACTCGGCGTGCAGTGCAGACAGAAAGCATGCCCCGAGGCAAGTACTTTCCTTGCCGGTAGGCAGAGGGCAGCGTCAGGATCAGTCATACATCCTTGTTTTCTCATCCCTCGGATGAGAAAGTTGAGCACACGGATTCTCAAACTTTGCCCTGAATTGACTTCTAAGACATTTCTGTGCTCGTTTTAACAGTGTATCAGAAGGGGAAAAAAAAAAAAAAGGTTTCAGTTAGGTGACTTGTCGTGTCTGGCCACTTACCCACTGAGGGAAGTCTGTAGCACTCTAAGAGAGGAAGCTTCGGATTCTTCTGGCTGGCGAGACAGCGTTTGGCCCGGGGGATGCTCAGCGTGCACTGTTGCCTAAAAGCTCAAGGTCAGGAAAGGCCTTAAAGAAGAAAGCCTCAGAGGTACTTTAACACAGAGGTCCTCAGAGCCTGCGTGGGGATGACACGAAGAGATTCTCATGGGGGGCTCCGAGGCGACCTAGAATCTGTGGGGAAGGGAATGACCTACTGCCTTCATTCTGTCCTTCTACTTGAAGAGGACTTTACATTGTCATTGTCACCTGAACACTCCTGTGTCACAGACTGGACAGCATTCTCTCGTTTTCCTGTAACCGGGCCTGGCTCTCCTTCTGGCACTTTCAGACAGGTCTCGGGAGGCAAAGCCCCCAGCGCATCCCACCCACACGGCGGAGGTTGTAGTCTCATCAAACTCTCAGCCAGCCAACTACCCCAAAATAAGCTTTATTGCAAGAAAAGTGTCATATTTGATACAGGGACCTACAAAAACAAAACCAAAAACCATAAGTTTTTCCTCACAAACACTTGATTACAAATTTACACTGTTTCTTTTTTTTTAGGTATTAAAACAAAACAAAACCCCCAACTGGATATAATTGGTTATGAATCTTTGGTCAGCACAGGTGTGAGAGGAACAACCCTGAGCCTGCATGTGCTTGGGCCATTTCACAGATGAGGTTTGGTCACTGGTCCAGGGACAGGTTCTTGGGTTGAGAAGTACGCGGGGCCGTCCGTCTATCAGCACGTCCTGGTACAGAATCTTTTTAAATGACTAAAGCAAACTAAACATCAGTTCATTGTACAAACATCTCTCATACACAATAGGCTATGATAAAACGAGGCATATGGTGTATAACTACAGTATTAATGAAAATTCTAAAAAAAAATGGATTTAAAAAAACAACAACAACGACAACAACATATATTCCTCGGCTGCCCTGCATGATTTGTTTGCACATATGGCAATCCTGAAACAGCTTGAACATAATAAATGCACCATTAATCTAAGACAGCACCAAACACTACAGAACGCCAGGCGTTCCTTGGCAGAGGACCGGGCCGTGCCTCGGCGGCCGCCGGGGCCCCAGGAGCGCGGCCCACCCTGGGTAGGAATGAGGTGTTGTGGGGAGCACGCGTGCTTCCGTGAGGTTATACGAAGGAAATACAGTACGGTTTGGCCTGCAACGCTACTGGTCTAACAAGCAGTCAAGGTATTTTGCTACAGTGGTTACGCTTCGTCTGTGGTTGCCGGGTGTGTCTGGTGGTGGGAACCGTCATTGTCACCACGAGCTGCTCTGGGTTTGAGCTCCTTTCTGAAGGATCTAATGACTCGGCCGTCTTTTAAGTTATTGACTACGCTGCCTTACAGCTCTGGGAGGCTTTCTTTAAAAATCATCAGATGGGTACCAGTTGGACCCCTGGCAGAAAACCAAAAGGAAACCTCTCTTGAATCTACTGGATTTTTAAAAAGCACCTCTAAAAGAAATAAGCTCAAATTTATAAATCTAAAGAAAAACAAGTGAGTTTCCCTTTTTGTTTACATAGTTTGTTCATTTCTCCATATATTACTGCATTAAAAATAAATAAACATCTATATTTTTTTTAATTAGCAACTATAGCAAAATACCCAAAGTGTTACAGACTGCTAATAGAAAAAAAAAAAGCTCACATTATTTTTGTGCATTTAGTGCCATATGCTGATCTCTTGAACATTTAGTTTTAGTTTTCTTTTAATATATTTTAAAGTGAAGTTATATAAAAAAAAATACAGTAACCACGGTTGCCTTTGTACTCAAATCTTTGGCCACACCAGAGTCTCAATTACCCCTCCCTGTGAGGGTCAACATTCCGCAGTCTGAAGACAGGGAGGAAAGAAACAAAAGTTGTCTTTTTTTTTTTTTTTCCCCTCTTTGCAATTAGTCACTGATTTCTCCGAGGCTGCTGCGGGCTGGTTGTGCAGGGACTGGAG
Source organism: Neomonachus schauinslandi (assembly GCF_002201575.2). Classification (NCBI taxonomy): domain Eukaryota; kingdom Metazoa; phylum Chordata; class Mammalia; order Carnivora; family Phocidae; genus Neomonachus; species Neomonachus schauinslandi. The sequence continues at coordinate 20,413,723 of NC_058409.1, forward strand.
CCCGGGACCAAGTCTGTAAGGGCTTAATAGAGCTGAATCTGCAGCCTCATTCTGAGAGCCTCCCCGAGCTCCCCTAGGAGGTAGTCATCCTCATTGCGGTCTTCCAGTTTCTTAAGCTCCTTCTTCTTGTAGAGAGGGATGCTAGTGATTTCCAGTGTGTATGTGCCGGGCACGAGCTTCCTCCTGGCCGTGTGCAAGTAGCTGAGCCCGTTTCTTTGGTGGATGCGGAAGATGCCCTCGTCGTTCCCTTGAGAGATGACATAGCGGATGTGGTTGTTGAGGGGCTCGATGGCGGGCATGAGTTCTAGGATGTGCTCCTTCGAGCCAAGGCCAGAGAGGTTGAACTTCATTCTCATGGGGCTGTCCATGTCGACGCTCTCCAGGCTGACGTGTTCAACCTGGAGAAAGAGCAGGAAAGGACGGGGGAGGAGACTCTAAGGCACACGCAGAGGACTCTGCGTGCTTTCCGCACCACAAGTGCTTGCACAGGAGGGTCCTGTGTGGCCCTGTCAGCTGCGGGGAGAGGTCAGTTCCCCTGGGCGTGGTCTGTGGAGATCTTTACAGCCTCTCATTCACCTGATCCAGGTGACAGGGCTGAGCCTACAGAGAGCATTCACATTGCAAAATATTTTTGACGAGTCTATGGAATAACAAGCTTGTTAATAAAAAAATAAATGATTATAATTTTTTTTTTTGGCTGGAGTCTAAACTAGAAGTGCGGCTCTTAGCCAACAGTAGGGATGGTCCCCAGAGCCATCTGCACTTTGAAGGCCTGGTGTGATCTGTAAGGCCCCCCACAGCCATGGGCGGAGTGTGTTTACTGGGAGCCATTAGGGCACACAGAGGGACCCTCCGAGTCCTGGGCTTGGGGTTGAGTCAGCTTTGGTAAAAAACCAGTGGGGCCAGGCCCAGATAAACCAAGTCTCACTTGCTCAGAGGGGTGGCAGGTTTTAGAATGCTATTTTATTTTTTTTTAAAAGATTTATGTAGCAAGCAGGGGGGAGGGCCAAAGGGAGAGGGAGAGAGAGAGTCCTGAGGCAGACTCCATGCTGAGCACAGAGCTGGATGTGGGGCTCCATCCCAGGACCCTGAGATCATGACCCAAGCTGGAACCAAGAGTCAGTTGCTTATCTGACTGTACCACCCAGGTGCCCCTAGAATGCTATTTGTAAGACAGGCAAAAATCCAAAGCTTTGAGTGGATGCCTTAATTAAGAACTTGGCTCTGCTGCCACGTAAGTGCCCATCACGGGGCGCCGGGGTGGCTCAGTTGGTTAAGTGTCTCTTAATTTCGGTTCAGGTTGTGAGATTGAGCCCCACACTGGGCTCCATGCTTGGCGTGGAGTTGCTTGAAATTCTGTCTCTCCCTTGCCCTCTGCCCCTCCACCCACTTGTGCGAGCACACTCTCTCTCTTTCACAGATAGATAAATAAAATCTTAAAAAAAAAAAAGTGCCCATCACAGGCTCAGACATAATCCTGTCCCCAGTATCACGGTGGGAAGGTTTCATAAGCAAAATTTCTGGATGTAGTCAGAGGTACTTGATGGATATCTCAATTGCCATATTTAAATATCAGTTAGTACCTCAGTCAACTTAAGGTAAATCTAATACTGGCCTGTTTATTATTATAAAATAGAACCATAGACATTTTGGCTAGAGAAATCTAGCCTTACAGATCAGGAAACTTTCAGAGGCCCAGAAAACTGAAGCAAGTCACCCAACTCACACAGCCAGTTAGTTGTTGCCTAGGGTTTTTTTTCGTAGGGGAATTTTACAATAATGTTAAGTGAAGAGGGTGGTGCTATCCCTGATCTTTGGGAAAATCACCAACATCTTTGGATACCAGGTATTACTTGGTGACATTTACTAATAGGTCAGGCACTGCTCTAGGCACTTCACAGTGTCAACTCAATCTTCTTGTCAGCCTTCAAGTTTTTTTGTTTTTTGTTTTTAAAGTAGGCCCAGCAGGAAGCCCAACTGGGCTTAAACTCACAACCCTGAGCTACAATGAAGAGTCAGACACTTAACCAACTGAGCCACCCAGGCATTTTTATCCCCATTTTACAGGTGAAGAAACTGAGGTAGAGAGACGTTAAGTGAACATGCCCCGTGTGACATGGGTAATAAGTGGGGAGGGTCAGGGAACATTCAGAACCACACAGTCATGGTCCTCCCTTTAAACTACTCAGTTAAATGCCATCAACAGCACAGAACCACCAGCAGGCACATCAGATCTCCGTTCCTTTCAATACGCTTTACCTGGAGATAACATTTTTTTATGGAAGAAACACTTATACATGTCACAGAACAGGAGACTTACCTACTGAAAAAATCAGCCTAGTGTACTACAGTTGTATAAAACAGAACTGGACAAATTCAAAATAATTTGTTTTTTAAATCCTTTCAAAACCACTATTTCCTAGATGGATACCTTTTTTCCTCTGGCACAAATCAAAGACAAAAGTGTCGGATCCGAAACTGTGAATCTTTTTTTTTAAACCAATGGTCATTTTTTAAAATTTTATTATTTTTTAAGATTTTATTTATTTGACAGAGAGAGCCAGAGATTACAAGCGGAGGGAATGGCAGTGGGAGAGGGAGAAGCGGGCTCTGCACTGAGCAGGGAGCCCGACGCAGGGCTCGAACCCAGGACTCTGGGATCATGACCTGAGCCGAAGGCAGACGCTCAACCATCTGAGCCACCCAAGTGTCCCTGAAACTGTGAATCTTAAAGTGTTTTTCCCCCTAGTCCTTGTGTTCTGAGCTAATAATGCCACTAACGTGTGTCTGCCATATTGTGTCTGTGAATTTAGTTATAACATTACAAGAAAACTTTAACTTCACTGAGGCTGAAACCTATATAAAAGTTGACTGCATAGTATGTGTTCCTGCTTACGGATAAAATCTTGTGACAGGACAGAGTGAGGTTTACTCACGGCAGTGGGTTCGGGTTCCCCAACACTTCTCTTCTGTCTGCCGTCTTTCTTAGAGTAGCCGTTGATTTTACACTCATAGCATGCTTCCGGGGACAGAGCATTTTCCTCGTCAACCTCTGCATCCAGGGACAGGTACTGCCCTTTGTTAAATCCCATTCCTGAGACACAGTGGCTGTTGGCAATGAGAAGCAAGGCATGGTTAGACTTTACCAATAACCGTGTCCATAGTTTTCCAGTGGTAGAGCAGAGACTTTTCAGAGACAAGAAACCAACAAAGTAAACTCTAAGCTCGCAAACAGGAAAACCTAATACTCTTGGTAACTCTTTCCTTCAACACTTAATGCAAGAGGTTCTTGCTCATTCTGAACATCAAAATTCTTGTGAGCTCCAGGCTTCTCCAGTTTTCAATCCTAATTAGACTGAAGCACTCAGGTGCAGTTAAACCAAGAAGGTAAAGAAAAAGCAAATTATGAATTTCAAAAGAGACTGTTGAGAGAATTTCCGTTGCTTTATAAAAAGCCCGAAGCCCGCGCTTATGCTCTTGCGAAAGCTCGCTGCTGTTACAGCTGAGACTTCTGAGCTCCCGTTACGGATAGTGAGAGTCCCTGAGCTGGCTCTAAAGGACGCTGGTCTGGACCAAGGCTTTGGTTTCGAGCATGATTAGGCAGCCGTGGTAGACAGATTGGTCCCCACGCCTCAATGCCTGACTCACGCACTGCTCGTCCGCGGGGAGGTGACCCTGCCTGACTCGTCGGTCCCTGTCTTCTGGGTGGCGGGACGCAGGCCGCTAGCTGGCTGGAGCCGGCCGGGGGGGACGGCGCCACAGGGCCCGGGCACATCCTCTCTGTGCCGTATAAACCAGATGGGCAGGGGCAGCGACAGACTCCTTCCTGGGGGACCACTGGGCAAGCACTTGCTGAAATTCACAGAAAAATCCGGACGCAGCCATTTGTACTTGTACTTTATAAGCCAGCTGTCAGTGACAACAAGGGAGCCGCAGTTTTAAACATCAGCCTGCCTCTGGCCTTGAGGGATCGACTGAATCCATTGAGGCCCTTCTGAGGGGCCGGCGAGCGCTACCTGTACAAAAGGGGGTCTTACGGTCACCACGGAGGAGGCGATCCTGCTGCGCGGACCTAACCCATGTCCCCTCCTGGCGGCGCTTCTGCCCACACCCTAAGTCCTCTGAGCTGCGCTTCGGCCTCCTGGGCTTTCCGTCACCGTTCACTCTCCCCGAGCGCGGCGGCGGCCTTACCCCTGTCCCACTCGGTAGTACCCCGGCGGGCAGCCGCAGAGGTAGCCCCCTTCCGTGTTGGAGCAGCCGTAATTGCATGGGTTCTTGGAGGACGAGCACTCGTTGACGTCGTGGCAGGCACTGGAGAACTGGTCGAAGGAGAATCCCGAGGGGCAGACGCACTTGTAACCCCCCAGGGTGTTGTAGCAGGAAGCCGAGCCACAGGCATTGGGGTTGGAGCATTCGTTCTCGTCTAGGAGGGCAAAGGAAGAAACTCTTACGTGCGGGGAAGGGGGCGGTGAGGGGAAGAGGCAGAGTCCAAAGTCTTGACGGTTTTATAGGGAACTACTTCTGGAACTGTATTTAAAAAAGGTTTACTCTGGGGCGCCTGGGTGGCTCAGTTGATTAAGCGACTGCCTTCAGCTCAGGTCATGATCCTGGAGTCCCGGGATTGAGTCCCGCATCAGGCTCCCTGCTCAGTGGGGAGTCTGCTTCTCCCTCTGACCCTCCTCCCTCTCCTGCTCTCTGTCTCTCATTCTCTCTCAAATAAATAAATAAAAATCTTAAAAAAAAAAATTTTAAAAAGGTTTACTCTGATGGCTGATTGGCAAAAGCATATAAAAGTAAAAAAAACAAACAAAAACAAAAAACAGGAACGAAACCGAAACACCAAAATACCAAAACCCAACAAATCTGCCTAAATTATGGCTTTAAAATTACAGCTATAAAATATCTTTATAAAAGATATAAAGTGGCCCTTTATATCTTCTGTTTGTGCTGTTTCTCAATACGATGGCAGCCCTTGGGGACAGACACTTGCAGTCTGTCTACTGAATAACTCTTTTATTCTCTGAACCAAAGACTACTTCAAAAGCCTGAATCTCAGATCCATGGAGCTAGAAAGTAGATTACTAGTTTCCAGGGGCTGGAGGGAGAAATGGAGATGTCTGCTCATGGGTACAGAGTTTCTTTCTGGAGCAATGAAAATGTGGTGGTGATGGTTGCAAACTCTGGTGAGAATATACTAAACGCCACTGAACTGTACGCATTTGGAAATCATGAATTTTGGGGTATGTGAATTCCGTCTCAATTCAAAACAAAACAAAACACTGTATCTGGGTACACGTATATTCTCCCAGCAATTCCCAAATTCATTCTATATGGGGGGCTGGGAAATACATATAAACATTTAAATAATCGGATTTAAAATAATTGAAAGAAACATTATTTAACTGGATCTACTGAACCAAAAATCTAGTATGCTTTTAACTACTTGAGAACCCATTAGGTGCAGACCGTGTCTTCTGAGAGAGGTTTGCATCCAGCCATCAGCTGATATAGGTTTTACTTGTTTAATAACTAACCTTACACTGTAAATTCCTGACTGCAGGATAATTATAGGTTATACTTTCAGTTGCTCTTATTTTTACCAAATCAAAGCTGGATTGTGCTTTTAACTTTGGAGATAAGAATTTTGCTTTCAGCTGTCTGGTCAATACAGAGCACGTGGCTTGGCTCCTTTGGGCTTTATCGTAATCCACATTTCACCCTGGGCACAAGTCACATCTGTTCCATGGAATTCTTTCTGATCCCTGCGACTCCCCTGGAACACAGTGTGTCTGCTGACCTAATCTGTGACAAGTTTTATGTTTCAGCCCACGTGGGCAAGTGGCCCGTGTGTAAGGAGGTGACATGACAGCGAGAGGCGAGTGCGTATCTGCAGCAGCTCCGTGAGCTTACGGAGGATGCAGGTGGGGTCCTCGTGCTGCCGAGGCCTCCCAGACAGGAAACCTGACTTCATTAAGTTCGGCACACAGGTTACTACTGAAAGGGCAGATACTATGAGGCAACTTTTGTGTCATGATGATAGTTTCAGAATTAAGTCAGGCCAACGAACAGAGAATTCTGGATATAAAACCTGTGATGATTACCCAACAGGTCCAAGTTCTCAGTCTTCCTTTTATTTCTAAACACAAAAGACCTGGCATTCTGCCACAAAGGCTTCTCTGCTCTCATCATTAACTCTGACCTTTATATCAGTATTTCTCCCGTAACAGAGAATGTAGATTAGGTTATAACTTAACAAAACAATGGTGCTATGAATATAGTATTAGAATTGTGTTAGTTGGGAAAATCATCGGGCAAAACCAATTAATTAAGTGGCATTTACATACTACTGACAAGAACATTTAAAAATATGTAATGTTTTTGTAAGCACCATGATATACTTCATATATTTGTATGTCACAAATGTACATTGTGGTGTATTTTTATGGACTCAGGTCATCTCACTTTGAAAATACGTTCATGTGGAGCTGACTCATGCGTCACGAAGCTGTGTTCAAATTATTTTGAAGTGAGCACAGAAGCAACTGGAAGTTAGTGAACACTCCATAACCAAAAACTTCACTAATACATAATTTTTCTTCATAATCAAAGGTTAATACTCAATTATTTTCGATTTTGAATAATTATAATGCTTGTAAACACCGGAGAAACTGTAGAGTCTATGTACCAGAATGTTATACAGATGTTTTCTGACAAGTGACTGGAAATATCTTCAAGTATTCATTTGAATTTCAAAAACCTTTTCTCAGTATTAACACAAAAAAACTGTCATTTTCCTTAAGTTGGCAGTAGTATTAGTAATGTTAAAAGTCCACATTTCAAAAATGCAGTAGCACTAATCATTTAATATTACTTAAATTATCTGATGCATTGACTCTGAACAGTTTTGTCCATTTACTAAGAGAATCCAGATAAATCTGAAATAGTTCATTCTGCATTTCCCCCCTTGATCATATGAAATGACCAATGATACACACACAGTAACAGATAAAAATAATTTGTGGCCTTTCAATGTGCACTTTTGTCATAATTCTTGTTCTTTTGATAACTTGTTGCTCTTACTAGTTCCTGATGGTTTAATTCTATCCCTGTCATATATTTGGGTTAGAATTCCAACTGGCATTATGTGGATTCAAAGCAAGGAAGTCAGCAATTAAAGTAGGGACCAGCTAGATTCCTCAACCCTGCACGGACGAATCCAGAACCTTTCCAAATAAATCCTGGCTGTTACACTGGGTGAGCTGCTGTGGGGTGACTGTGCCCCCTCCGAGAATCCCCCAAAGGGGAATTAGGATGTACTATATAGCCTTGACTTTAAAGTCAGACCAATTTAGTGAAAAACTATACAGATATTTTTGCACTAGATGTTTACAGACAGAAGCTTCAGAAGACTTAAAAAACTTGAGATGTGAGATGATATGTGCTCTTATTTATACTTAGGATCAATTTAAAAATGAGAATTCTATTTAATAAGCTGCCACCTATGAAATATTAGATCATTCTTTTGCCTTAAGATCCACCTAATTAACCAAGAAGTCCATGTTATTTGTAAAATATGAGACCCTCCACTTGATTTAGTAAACAAAGCAACAGAATTATTTTAAACTGTTTTAACAGCTCTACAAACGTACTGTTCTCTATATTCTGAAGAGCACGCCTGTACCTTGCCTTGTTTATAAATCAGGGCATAAGGACTTGGGCAACGCGTGCACGCGTGTGTGTGTAGAGAAAAAGAAGTAAACTTATGAAATCATTTTGACTGCCTGCCTAACTCATCATTTTGATAATCCTAGGTAACTCTGTCCATAACTTCTACATCACGAACGGTTTCTGCATTTCCCTGCACAAGAGCGTCTCTTCGTGGGCTGACAGAGCATCTCTTTGGCCTCGCACAAGACCACAGCATCTCTGTGACTTTTACCAAGTTGGCTTCCCTCTGACATTCATCTTGATTTTCTCTTCTCAATTCACTAAACTGTCATTAGAGATTTCTTTTGAGGAGACCACAAAGGATAAAATCAGATTAATTTATCGAGTGGATGCTCACAGTGAAATATTTGGGAAACACGTGGGGTAACTGAAATCACTGCAGAGGTACAGGAAATCCCTTGCTGGCTCCCCGCAGGACCACTGCCCCCCCCTTCAGGCTCAGCTGTGTGGGCATCTGATGTCACAACGTGTTGGATGGCAGGTCCATGAAGTGCATTCAGATGGAGCCAAGAAATTAGGCCTCTGTTAAGTAAATCAGCTGGCTATTCAAGCACAGAATAATGTTCTCTTTGATCAGTCTCTCCTTAAAAGGAGAGTTTCCATTGACTATTATCAATGCCAGGAACAGGGCTGAGGGCCTACAGACTTTATTTATTTTACAAACACTTTTGTCTGGAGACAAATTCAACTCAACAGAATTACCTGTAACTAGGTACTTCTTCTACCTTCAAATACTTAACCTTCTTCTTCATTAAATCTATGTAACTGGAAAGCACAGATGGACGGTCCTTATTAAGCTGATCTGAATTCATTTAGATTTATATGAGGGAGATGGATGGGCAATTCTTCAACCCCAAATCTAAAGTTAAGAAAGTAATGATGAAAAGCCCCTGACCTTGGCAAAGGAAGACGATGCATCTTGACACCATCTTCAGAAAGTTTAACTTAACATCTAGTAGAAAATTAAAATTATAAATGCTCGAGTTGAGTTACCTTCTGGGTACTTAAAACAACATTTTTATTCCGGGTATTTTCAAACATACACAAGCAGACTAGTGTCAGGAACCCCATGCGCCCGTCCAAAGGACTGGTGTTCAAGTGCTAGGCTTCAAAGCCCACACCGAAACATCGGCCTTTCTCATTTGTCCACGTTACGCAAAGCTACTTTAAGAAAAGCAGATGCTATGTAACAAGCACGGACTCACCAACACACTGATTCCACTGGTAGTGCTGAATATACCCCTGGGGGCAGCCGCACCTGTAGCCTCCCAGGATGTTCTGGCAGCCGTGTTGGCACCTGTGGTTTCCATCACATTCATCCACGTCTGCAAAAACAATCCCGGCATGATACTGATGCACCCTTTCCTCTACTGTCCTTAAACGCACTCCAAATGCAACCTGGGTGAACTATTCTCGGGGGAACTAATAAAAAAGACAGAGAGGCTGTGACTTCTCCCAAGTCACGGGGTTATTAGCAGCGATACAAAGAATGGTTCTGAGGACCCACCTTATGCTATTTTCTTTTTTTTTTTTTAAGATTTATTTATCTGAGAGAGGCGGGGAGGGGCGGAGGGACAAGGAGACAGAATCTCAAGCAGACTTCCCGCTGAGCATGGAGCCTGACGTGGGGCTCCATCTCACAACCTTGAGATCACAACCTAAGCCAAAACCAAGAGCCGACGCTCCCGCTCATGCTCTCTCTCTAAAATAAATAAATAAATAAAAAATCTTAAAAAAATAAAATCCTCATGTTTGGGAGGATACAAGCGCTACAGAGATACCTAAAAAGTATAATTGTTTTGCACGCAGAAGTTTTTATTACCATTTGACATTAATTGGATGCAAAATTTAAGTATATGTTATTTTTAGGTATGATGTGGTATTATTACAACATATGGAATAACTTCCTGGTCCATACATGCATACTCTTTTGGAATGACAACTGAGGCTTGAAATCGACCCATAGAGAGTGAAATAAAATTGGCATGTTTGATGTGTGTATAACAAACTTATATGCCTAATTAATAAATGGTATCATGTGCATGATCACAGGCTGAACTTACACGTGGCAAGCAGCTGTATATACAGAATACTTTAAAAGTTTCAGTGACTTCAAATATAAAATGTTAAAATGGAAATCTTCAAAACTAAATTTTTCCTGGCTACAAATTAGATTTCTGTATGTCTTATACTTCTTATAAAGAGTATATTAAAAACTCTGAATATATTTCTAGAATCCAGAACCATACATTTCTAAGAATAACAAAGGGGGACTAAAATCAATAAAGACTTAAATTGCAAGAGTTTATACAAATATAAGGGGATGTATACCATCTTATAATTTCTGGCATGTGTGTTTTGTAAAAGATACCAATTCTACTACATTAGCCCTTGCGGTGGAAATACTGGAGAGCGGTATAATATTTTGTTGAGTAGAGACAGATTCTTATTTTATTCCCAGTTAAATGTTTCTTTGGACTTTACAGGAAATACCTATTGTGGGGGGGCAGGTGGCTTGATAGAAAATGCCCATTTTACAGAAGAGAGAATAAGGAGTTTCAGAAAAATAAAATGGAAATAGCCATCACTCTCCCCAGTGCTTTTCATATATTTTACAATTCTCTTTGATAATTGTTTCTTTTCTTACACTTAACTTTCACACATTTAGTTATCATGGAACAAAAATCCATTTTTTTCTGATATATTTGTACACTACTGTATACCATATTAGTTACAGAATTCCTTTTCAGTCGTTTTTTTTGTTTTTAGATCAGTAATTAGGTAAAGACTCCAGTTACTTTAAAAACCAATTCATTTAGAATTTTTGTTCTGTCACATTAAAGTCTTCCTCTGCCCCCAAAATGATATGTGAAAATGTATGAACGAAAATCAACTGCCGAGTTCTATGTTGTTAAGCACTTTTTTCCTTTTGAGATGATCTCATTTCTCTATTTAGTGGCCTGGAAGCTAAAATAGTTTGCTGTATTAGATTAAGGATTTTTTAGCAAATAAACTCACCTTCACAGTTTAGTCCAGTGGCATCGAGAGAGAACCCTCTTTGGCATTCGCAGCTGAAACTTCCAGGCGTGTTCTGACAGATTCCTTTTGCTCCACAGAGTGAAGGCTGAGACCCACATTCATTGTTGTCTAGCAAAGCAAGAAGGAGGGGTGTCAGGCTTCCCAGTCATTACATGACTCAGATTTCACTACACGAAGTGAAAAGTGAGGCATGAAAGCCTAAGTTTAAGATGTGAAAACTTGGGGGAAACGTATGCCAGCATTCACTGTCAGGTTAGAGGCAAAAGTGGCAAGAAAAGGAGTATTTCAAGAGAGGTGAAATTAAAGCATACCTTGGGTCAACTGAGTACATGGTTTTTGATAATGCAGACTGAAACTCTCTTAACACACGTGTGTCTTCTAACATAAAATAACCCACCATGTCCCTTACTTAGCATGTTCTAAATCACAATGAGCCTTTATTCATATTCAGTCTGAACGTACGTGGTTATGTTTAGAATGCAACCTAAAGGTCCTGTTCGGAATACACCTACTGTGCACGTGCTTGGACCTTAAACAAGCTTGGACCTTATTTATTTTTTCCCTTGGATACTGTTCTTGTGAAAAAACACATTATTAGCAACATTTCCAGACCAGGAATTACGACATATTGGTTCTAAATGTAAGTACGGAGCCATTCAATATTCTGCCATTGTTAAGTACACTCCTTACGCATCGACCCACAATCAGCAGAGCCTCCCCCGCGGAGTCGTGTCGTACCGACGCAGGCCGTGTGGTGCTGTGTGAAACCCGGCGGACATCTACAGGTAAAGCCTCCCAGCGTGTTGACACACAGGAACTGGCAGTTGTGCTGTTTGGTCTGACACTCATCAAGGTCTGAGGTGAAAGAGAAGCCAGTGAAAACCGGCGCAGAGTTACCTGGCTCCGCATCCCTTCCCAGGAAGCCACAGGACGTGGTGGACATGTTCGACCCGGGCGTATTTTGTCTAGAGCTCCGCTGGAAGCTTCACAGACTTCCATACGCATATGGCGAGCAGTTTCTTCTCACACTCAAGCAGTGCCCATACGACGGGCTACTCTGATAGGACGGCTAAGGTGATACGTAACACAAAGTTTTCTTAAAATAAGAAACTGAATGGATGAGTCACAGTGGTTTCCGTGAACTCTTCTCAAAGTGAATACCCCAAGGTTCTACTTCTTGCATTTAGTGCAGAGTTTAGTATATGGCTGGTCACTTATTCCTCTTAAGGGGGTGGGGGGGAGATTAAATAAAAATAAAACAGAAGCTGGAAATGGATGGAAGGTCTGAAAATAAGCTCTGAGTCCGGCTCTCAGGATCCAAATGAATAAGTATCATAAACACCAGAGGAAGCAAAAATACAGCATCTATAATGCTGGTCATAAACGAATTTATATTTGGACTATACCGATAGAAAACTTGAAGTGTGATTTTGGTTAGAGTAAAACTTATTATGGGACAATATATTTAAGTAAATGTAGAAAGCAATATAAGATGCACATAACACTAATTCATTATTTTAAAGCTTAATAAACACACACTGTTTGCCCTCACAGCAACATGCAAAATTAAACTGACTCATAACGGTTCACTAAATAGGTCCAAGAGAACAGTACTGCTTGCTATAATAATAATAATAATAATTATTATTTGGTATTCCTTGGAAATACAACTTTGTCTTCTTAAGAATAACCTGTATTTCAAACATTTAGCTAGACAGGGATTTTCTCAATCTATTCATTTCATTCGGGTGAGGTTTACGATAAAACTGAATGCACGAGTAAAGCCCTGAAGCTATAGTCATTGTCTAACTTAGTTTGATAATTACTTTTAATACTACCCGTGCAAAAAAGTGAAATTCATCCATTCATTTTCAATCATCTGCACTAAATGTGTAATAAAGACAGTCGAGAGGAAATAAAATCTTAGATAAGCAGCAAAGTAAATCTTATTTTAGTTATTTGTTTCAATCTCTTCCCTCACATTTTTTTTGTTTTAATTTCACTTAATTATCAATTTGTGTGGTTTGCTATATAGGAAGCAAACAGCTGTAATCTGGGCTTTCATTCTGTCTCCTACCACGTGTCCTCTGGTAGAACTGTCTGTGAATGATCAAGGGGTCACTAGGAAGGTGTGCTTTAATGACGGCGATGCAGGTGCAAGGGTGGCTGGCTAGATGAATTTGGATGTGCAAGGAGTGAGATACGAGGGTCAGAAATGCCAGAGACGCCTCCCTCACCTTTGCACGTCTTTCCATCCTCTTGCAGGACGTAGCCCCGAGGACAGGAGCACTGGTAACTCCCCTCAGTGTTCTTGCAGATGAAGTTGCATGGTTTCGGGGACTGGGAACATTCATCAAGATCTAAGTGAAAGGGATGTCAGGATTACATTCTCAGTTTCAAGAAACCACCGGCCTCTTTCCTCCCTCCGTGTTCTTACTTCATCTTTTTCCTTCCCACTTCAACTTAAAATGGAAAAACAGCCAGCCAGGGGAAAATGATGCACAGTTTTCTCGACAGTAACATACTGGTTTACTTTGTAGATCAATCTATGGTTCTTGGGATACATGTACTATCTGGACAATTGTCTGGGGGCAAAAAAAAAAAAAAAAATCCACTGCATTCTTTAGATCTATGTACTTTGGTTTACAGCTCGAGGATCATTCTCTTAAAAGTAGGAGTTTCTTTCTTCTGACACATGGCTCTGGAAGACGTTCTCTGAAACTGTGAGCTGACCCACGGAGCACGGTGGGGTCCCACAGGCTTGCCGCGCCCGAGTCAGGCCCACGCTGCTCCCGGGCCGGGCAGCTCGACTACACACACACGGGTCGGCAGGCTCTCCTGCCCTCTGTCTTCCATCTGGTCCTTACTTCCTTCCGCTCCCTCCCTGCAAGATGGCTCAGTCTCTGAGTCACTGGATCAGAGGTCACAGCGCCTTTCAAAGCAGCCCTCGGTGCCCAGCTTTGTCCTTGCAGGGTTCAATACCCTCTCCCTCTTTTCTTTTGGCCCAGGGATGGTACAGCTCCCAGCACACAGCACTGTGCCTTAAAGATTCTACACACCCTGCTCACATCCTGAACCAAAACAACCCTCCTGAAATCGTCCTCCCTTGAACATGCTAGCTCTCTTCTGCTAGGACTGATGGACAGCAAACAATCTCCTTTTCCTCGTAAAACACACTGAGCAAAAGTCACGCACATTTTCGAGAACGCCGGAAGCTGGTGATCAGTGGCTGTTCTCAAGGACTCCCATGCCCAACCAAGTGAGTCAAATGCTTACTAAGGGTCAGTTTGGTTTTTCTGAACCTTTTCATGCCAGGTGTGTTTGTTAGTAAAATAGGTGCTTTAATGGACTATCATGCAAGTTGATTAAATATGGAGGAGAAGAGACACTTTTTTTTTTCTTCAATGAAAACTAAGTCACATGCTTTGGAAAGACTCATTAGAGGCCAGCCCCCCACCCCCTGCCCTCAATTGGTACAGAATGGTGGGGGTGAGACCGTAAGAAACTAAATTAGAAAAAGAGATTGTAAAAATGTAGAAGGATTCTGTCCTGACACTGCTTTGCAACTGCAAATTTTACACGAGGCTTCATTCGTATATTTTATGCAAAAAACCAGCAATGAGAAACAAGCACAAAGTGCTCTCCCTACATATGCTCACACACAGGCTCACCGTCAGAAGCCCTCTTCTTTCAACAAGAGACTGACACACGAAGGGGCACTTATAATTTTAAATTAAAATATAAAATGGTGAAAGAATATTTTATAGTTTTTATGCTCCCCGACTAAACACTTCTGATGAACTGAACAGTTCTGTGTCCCACATTATTGGACAAGGACAACTACTGTGCTATCAGGAGCCGCATTCCTGAAAGGAATGGCATGACTGCATAAAAGGTACACTGCAATGCCCCACAGGAAAGCTCCCACATGCCTCAGTGACTCGTAGGAAACGGTCGTTGGCCACCGCCCAGATGTAGGGACCTGTGCCTTACCTACACACGAGGTGCCACTGATGTCTGTCGTGTAGCCAACCTTGCAGAAGCATCGGAATGAGCCCATGGTATTGATGCACTGACCGTGGGTGCAGAGGTTTGGCATCACCTTACACTCATCAATATCTGCGGGCGAAAAAGAAAACCCCAAATAAAAACAAACACACAAGTTAATACATATGCAAGGATAAAACTGGTGAGAAGCTAAGAGAAACGAAGGGACGGACGTGAAATAATGAGCAACCAGCATTCACAGCAGCGCTGGAGTACCTCTTCATCACTCCGCTGAATGGCAACATGGAAGGGAAAGAATATTCTGACGGGATTGGAAGAGGTCCATAAATGGAGGCTCTGTTGAAAGCCCTGCTTCAGTGTACTCATTTTGCAAACTAAGTATGAATTATTTTGGCGAGATGTAGAAAGCTATCTCTCTGAAGTCCAACTAATCTGGGATTTGTGGTGATTTCCCACGCCTGGACCTCACGTCCACACTTGGATTAGACTCTGAAGAAAGGGCTTCATGAGCAGAGTAATCGGGCCCAGGACCAACAGTGTGTACAGTAATAGAAGAAAATGGTATTTTTTTCAGGGCTCTAGTCTATCAGGTGGTTGTACAAAAAAAGTGGAAACAAAGAGGAATAATGGATCAGAGTTAGAATGATCTCCAAAGTTGGAGCCTTTAGATATAAACTCCTTAAATGAGGAGTGGTCTCAGGGGAAAAAAAAACAACAACTGGAAGCCACTAACCAATTATGAGACATGCTGGTTTGTAAATATGTTCATAGCAAACAGACTGCGTCCTTGTGCACACTCAAATAAACACTTATTTAAATAAAGCAAATATATTTTGGAGGTTACAGACATGGCCTTTGGGGCTAGACAGGTATGTTCTTAAACCCCTTAGAAAGGGTGTTATCTCAAGAAAATTACTTATCGTTACCCAAGCTTCATGCTTTAGTTTCCTAATAAATTCTACCTCTTAGATTCGGTATGAAGATTACATCTTTTCAAGTCTCTTAATCATTGGCAAAAAGCATATACAAACACGTATACATATAAATATTTTAGCCATTATATCACTTTTTCACTTTTCCTTCAAATTAATCTGAATTAATGTTCACCGCATCGAAAATGTGCGTCACTTTTGCTCAGCTCCTCACCTCTTCCATCGGTGGTGTATCCAGGGCCGTGAGGACATATCTTTTTGTACTGGGCCGTTCCGGGAAGCGGGCAAAGCTCACACTGGTGCCCCCAGCCCCGCCCCCCGTCGCAGCAGCACTCGGACTTTGTGACCAGATTGCGGCTGCTCGACGCCATCTGGCACATCGTCTGCAACACCTCCGCAAAGCAGAGTCCCTGTCGGGTGTCTGAAATAACAATGTGGGTAATGAGCCTCACTGACATGGAACTGACACCTGGTCTTCATATAAGATAGGACAGTCAGTGTTCTTCTTCCCGGCACAAACTTTTTCAAAGGTAAATATTCTTCTCTGTGAACAGCCACCCTGCTTCAGAAAGCTTCACGATTATAAAGTTGTTGGGAGAAGGGAGTCTGTGGTGTGCTCTTTTACTACAATTTATTAAATTTGACAAAAAGTGATATGATGCTTAGGAAATAGATTTGTTTTTCTTCAACCCATCAATAGCTAACTGATAGTATACTACCATTCCTGTAGAACACAAATAAAAGGAAAATGAAGTGACATTATTTCCTTTTATTTATTTATCTTTAAACATTTTATTTGTCAAGGGAGAGAGAGAGAGAGAGAGCACACGAGCAGGGGAGAGGGGCAGAGGGAGAGGGAGGAGCAGGCTCCCCGCCGAGCAGGGAGCCCGATGTGGGGCTCGATCCCAGGACCCTGGGATCATGACCTGAGCTGAAGGCAGATGCTTAACCGACTGAGCCACCCAGGCATCCCAAATTATTTCCCTTTAAATAAGCAAATGAGTATCAGGACTTGTTTTTGAAAAGTAAATCCTGGATGATGTTACCATCTTGGTACATATTCAATCCAATCTCAGCTTTTCTGCATCTAAAAGAGTGTTCAAACATTTGGACTGAACAGATTTTTTTTTTTTAGTATAAATAAAGGAATTTCTCTGATGTAAATAGGCAAATAAATCTTTAATATGGTTTTATGAACCATCCTAGTGAAACCTTAATAATACAAACAGAGAAGTACATTATAATTTGTATGCTATCTTTTCTATTGCCAGAAAGATGGTGGTTAGTAAGGGTCTGGATTGAAGACATCAGCAAATAAAATTTATTTTCTTGACTAACAATTTCCTAGGATATAATGCAATGACATCATTTGGAGAAAAATCTGATATAGCTGAAACATGCTGTTTTTATATCAGATCAAGTGATGAGTGCTCTTATTTCTCTGTTTGCCTTAAATTTTACTACTCCATACTTTTACACCTGCTCATAATTAACTGAAATGGTTTATAATGTATGCATTTTAGCATTAAAATACAACATAATGTCTGAGATTCATATTTTCCATAGGAAAATATTTTGTAAAACATTTTTCTGTACCATAAAATAAAAATTAAACTTCATTGCATTTTTGAAATATGGCATTTAATATTTCTAATAGGGCAAAGCTTACCTCACAAGCAAATATTTTCTTTTGGAATTAAATCATCTCCTGATGTAAGTTTTACTAAAGTCACATTTTCCGTAGAGCTTAATTAATCTTAATTTTGGAAAGACTATTTAAGATGGCTATTTACATTACACATAGATGTGCATACAACTCACATGCACAGAAATACATCATTTTAATAGATGTGTACCTTTAGGAAGAAGTATATGGATTACTCAGATTGGAGGATTTTTTAGCAGACAAGAATATGTATGTAGAGCTCTTCTGTGATGACATCATAAAACAGATGTTTTATTTACCAGGTAAAATACGCTCAGGTGTCACTTACCAAGGCATTCGGTACCTGAGGAACTTGACTGAAATCCTTCATTACACTCACATCTATAGCTCCCGATAGTGTTCACACAGCGCCCATTTTCACAAATTCCTGGCTTGGTCCTGCATTCATTTTCATCTTCGGGAAAACAAACAGGGTGAACAATGAGCAGACTGTAAAATTACTATTTTCAAATTGTCCTCGAGTGGGTTATATCTTATTTAAAACTTCCTCGCCAAGATACTATGATGGGGTAAAAACCAGTCATATGTGAATATGGATTTATTTTTAACTTCATCCTTCCAGGTGGGTTCTTTCTTTTTCTTTTTTTTTTAAAAGATTTTATTTATTTATTCATGAGAGACAGAGAGAGAGAGAGAGGCAGAGGGAGAAGCAGGCTCCCAAGGAGCAGGGAGCCCGATGTGGGACTCGATCCCAGGACCCTGGGATCATGACCTGAGCCGAAGGCAGACGCTTAACCATCTGAGCCACCCAGGCGCCCCCAGGTGTTCTTTCTTAACAAAGTTTTTTCTTTTTCCCTCCCCACCCCTCGTGGGGAAGGGGTGGTGGTTGATGACAACTGGCCTCCACAAGACATAAACTCGTCCTGCGACACCAGACAAGGTGGGAAAGAACTGTGGGGAAGAGGGTGCTGGTTACATGACAGGAGAGAGAGGCTGGGAGCAGAGCAAGGGGAGGTGTTAGGGAGGAGAAGAGAGTAGGGTTAAAGCCACACAGGCAGGGATGAAGGGCAAGCTTCCAGACTAGCTTTGAGTAAAATCACAGTAGTATGGTGTATGAGGGCCACAAATGGTAGAAGGAATTTAGGTAGTACTGCTCTTTTGGTTGGTGATAAATTAGAGCAAAACTGCTTTATTAAAATCTCCTTTGTCCTTACTATATTTGTATTCTGTAAATTTTGCTTGGGGCATTTTTTTTGAAGCTCTGTTATTATGAGCATAAAGGAGCTCATGATAATGAGATATTTTTGATTGAGCTTTCATCTTTATACTTTTTAAAAAATCTTTAATTTGTTGGTATTTATTTTGCTTTTGCTTTTTTTTTTTTAAAGATTTTATTTATTTATTTGAGACAGAGAGAATGAGATACAGAGAGCATGAGAGGGAGGAGGGTCAGAGGGAGAAGCAGACTCCCTGCCGAGCAGGGAGCCCGATGCGGGACTCGATCCAGGGACTCCAGGATCATGACCTGAGCCGAAGGCAGTCGCTTAACCAACTGAGCCACCCAGGCGCCCTGCTTTTGCTTTCTTTTTATCAGCATTTGCCCTCAATGTTTTTTTGTTCCATCCCTTTATTGTAGATCTATCTCACATCTTGACTTGGCACCTTTCTTTTACAAAAAGCACCAAACTGGATTTAAAAGGAGTTTTAAAACGCAGGCCCGCCTTTTAACTGGTAGTTTATTCCCAGCTATCGTGACTGCTGATGTGTTTGGAGTCTTACCTGTCATTTTATTTTGTTTTGTATCTACCATGTTCTTGCCCTCCTCTCTCAATATTCCTTATTCTAGATTTCTATGCCCTCCTCTTGTCCCCACCTCATGTCTGGAAGTTATAATCTTCTTTCTGTCCTTTCAGTGGTAACCATGAAACGACTTCAGCACATACTCAGCAATGAATACTTTCCATCGGTGTCAACAAGGACCAGTTTCAAAAGTCTCTGGCACGAGTTCTTCTGCCCTCTCCTGGTGCCACCTGCCACGCCGATGTGATCTAGAGATTTTGGTTTGCTAGATCTTTTCTTTATGTGCCATCAGTATCTCTGTAAACCAAATCATGAGGTTTCCTGGTTCCTTGGCTTACCACTGCTTCATGGATAGTACCCTGTCCTTTTAGATTAATAAAACAAAACATGGGGGTATCTAGTTTGGTAATCATTTTAGAGGGTATGTGGGTGGTAAACATTCTAGAATACATTTCTGACAATGTCTTTTTTATTTTCTTACTGGATTGAGTGTAGAATTTTAGTTCAAAATTATTTTCCCTTAACATCTTTGGAAAATATTGCTCCATTGTTTTTCTTTTACCCAATGTTAACTGTTCATTTGCAGGAAATCTGGTTTTTCTCTCTGGAAGCTTTAAGGGGTTTCACTTTGCTCTTGGTGTCCTAAAATTCACCATCATGTGTCTTGGGTGAAATTTTCCTTCCCTTTTAGGAAAAAAAAACTTATTATGGAAATTTTAAAGTATATACAAAAATAGTGAGCTAAGTTATGGATTTCAAAAACTGTATAGTGTCTGTTATTTCTAGAATCTGAGGGTTCAAGGTCTGCCTTGTTGATCTAATCCTATCCCTGATGTCATTCACTTCTATTCTGATTTGTATTTTTGTTGTCTGAATTACTTTTTTTAAGAAGGGCTCTTGTTGGACATACTGAATGAGTTCCTCCATGTCTGATGACATATAATAGAGCTTTTATACTTGAAAGATGGCTAGACAGGTCCCAAAATTTTAGATTACTTTTGCTCTGCTACCATTGGCGTGAGAATTAGTGTGAGACCTTGAAGAAAGTAGCTTGATTTTCTCCTGCCTTGTAGGTAATTTTCCTTTTCCGCCCAGGTGCCGCAAGCCATCAGAAGTCTTTTCTGATAACTTTTTCTTCTTTTTTCTCTTGTTGAAATTTGTAACTTCACTAGGGAATATCTTGGTGTGATGTTGCGCACCACCTATGAAATTTTGATTTCTAGCATTCCAGGTTTTATCCTTGGAAAAATGTCTCGATCACATCAGGACTGCCAATTAGTGACCATGGCATTGTCCACCGCTCTCTCTTCGTGCACTTAGCTCTGTCTACGCAGCATGACAGGCCAGAGACAAACCCACAAACAGGACAGGTCTCACTTTAACTCATGATTCAAATCTCAAATGGGAACTAATGCTCCTTTGACAATCTTACTGTATTTCTTCGTATGTCCACCATGCTCCCACTTTCTACAGTGACTACTGCACACGGAGACGAGAACTCCATCTCTCCACTGCCCACCACCTATGTGGCCCTCACTTTCCACCTCTTGTCTTTTTCCACAGTTAAAGATTCTCTGGTTTTTCTCAAAGGCCACTCTTTACACTTGTACTCTGGATTGCCTTCCAAGCGTTCACAGTTATCCTTTTTCAGTGAGTTATTCTCTCGACACACATTTTCTCATAACTTCCATCTTAAAAAAAAACCATCTCTTTTAATAACGTCTCATACCTCTAACTAGTACCTCATTTGTGTTCCCCTTCAGGACAAATTTCTTTCTTTCTTTTTTTTCCCTCCTCAGCGCTCTGATTCCTATTTTGTTCTATTTTATTTCCAGATTTATTGAGTAAAGTAAAATTTATAAAGTGAAAGGATTCCTCCGTCGAGTGAATCAGTCACCCATTACCTCACATATTTGCCCTTTTTCTGTGTGAGAATATTTAAATTCTGTTCTCTTAGCAAATTTCAATTGCACAGTACAGTGTTATCAGCTGTAGTCGCCGCCACATCACACATTAGATCCTTAGACCTTATTCATCTTATACCTGTAAGTTTGTATGCTTTTACCAACCTCTCCCTATTTCCCCCACCCTCAAGCCCCTGACAAACATTCTTCTCCACGATTTCTGTGAGCTCAATTTATTTATTTTTATTTTTTTAGATTCCACATATAAGTGATACCGTGTCTTTCTCGGTCTGGCTTATTTCACTTTGCATATTGCCCTTTGGGTTCATCCATGTGTTCTCGCAAATGACAGGATTCCCTGAATCCTGTGTGTGTGTGCACGCGCACGCTTGTGTGTGTGTGTGTGTGCACGTTTCCTTGTCCACTCATGCACTGATACACACCTAGGATGTTTCCACACCTTGGCTATTGCCAATAATGCTACAATGAACACCGGAGTTCAGGTATTTTTTTGAGATAATGCTTTTGTCTCCTTTGGATATATACCCCGAAGTGGGACTGCTGGATTATATGGTAGTTCTGTATTTAATTTCTTGAGGAAATTCCAAAATCCATACCTCGTGGCCTTAGCAGTTTACGTTCCCACCAACAGTACATATGGTCACAGTGCATGGGGTTCCTTTTCTCCACATCCTCGTCAACACTTGTTATCTCTTGTCTTTTTTATGGTTAGCCATCCTAACAGGTGTGACGTGATATCGCTTTGCGGTTTTGGTTTTCATCTACCTGATGATTGGTGATGAAGAGGCCACCAAATCTTATTGCTCCTTCTCTTTCTATGTCTTGCTCTTTATCTCAGCAACATCGGACACAAGTGGCCACTCCCTGCTTGAATAATCCATCCTTTTAACTGTCACGGTCTGACACCAAGCTGGAGAACTTCCTCTCCTGCTGGCCACTCATTTTTAGTTTTCTAAATATCTTCAGTCACACTAGATTTTGGAGCACTTAGAGCTCAGTCACTGCCCCTCCACTCTCTCTGCTCTCGTGGTGTCCTCATCCAATCCCATGACTTTTCAACAACAACCTGTTTGCCAGCACTTTACAGCCACGGCTCACGAACAGATCTGTGTATCTAATGTTACCACTTGGAAGGCTCCTATATTTCTGGCAGTTACTTTGGCAGTTTCTTCCCGTCTTTTCCTTATCAGTTCATAGTTGCATCACCCCATCATTTATTCAAGTAAACTCCAGGGACTCATCTTCTCTACCTCTCTTCCTTCCTCCACTGTAGCCTATCAATCCATCTGCAAATTCTGTTGATTATCTCCAAAGTACACTCTGAATCTGAGTCCCTTTAACGACATTTTTACCCTGCTATGGCCTTTATTTGAGCTTTCTTCAGCTCTCATTTGGATGATTAAAATTGCCGCCTAAATGGACCCTGTTTCTACTCCTAACCCCTCACGACGCATTATCCACTAGGCAACCGGACATCTTTGAAAATGTAAATCAGACAGTAACAACAACTAACAACAAGTGAAATTCTACTGTATGTCAAGCACTGTTCTAAGGGTTTTATATGATTTAACTAATTTAATTTCCCCGATAATCCTATGAAGTGCTCTCATTATTCCTATTTGTGTTTAGAGGACGAAATTGAGGCACATAGTGAAGCCGGCTTGCCCCAAATCACAGAGCTAGGAGATACGAGTCGAGGTTTCTCAGATTCATCATCCATCTCCAGGGCCCCACTTGGAACCACTCTGCCACAGTGCATGCACCACAAAACTCTCTCTTGACCGTGGCCTGCATTTGGACCTCACCTCATGCCACTCTCCTGGCATAAGGTCCAGCTAAGCAGGCCCTCATTCCAGCCTCAGGCATCTTTGCTCTTATTGCTCTTTCCTTTCCATTTCTTTCTTTCTTTTTTTTTTTTAAGATTTTATTTATTTATTTGAAGACAGAGAGAGTGAGAGAGGGAACACAAGCAGGGGGAGTGGGAGAGGGAGAAGCAGGCTTCCTGCTGAGCAGGGAGCCCAACGCGGGGCTCGATCCCAGGACCCCGGGACCATGACCTGAGCCGAAGGCAGATGCTTAACGACTGAGCCACCCAGGCGCCCCTCCTTTTCATTTCTATGCATCAGCTCAAATGTCTCCTTGTCAGTGAAGTCTTCCTTGGAAATGTCTTCTAACTTAGCTCCCATTTAATCATTAAATCTTACTCAAAAAGATTTACTGCTATATGAAATTATCATGTCCATTACTTGTTTGATGCCTGTTGTTCCCTGAGCAGAACATACACAACTTGAGAGCAAAGTGGGGGCGGGGGGGGGTGGGGAGGACCACCTGTCCTTCTAGTTTATTAGGGTCTTCCAAGAGCCACACACACAGCGGGTGTTCAGTAAAGTGTAACTCAGTAAGTGACTGTTCTGTAATAGTTTTTCATGGGGGCGGTGTGTTCTTATATACAGATATAAATATCTTCTATAAGATACTCATATACTCAAATATATTTCAATTTTTTTTTTTTACTTTTCTCTTTTTGGGGGGACTTTATTTATGCAATGTTGGATTTTTTGTCTTCCACCTATATCATTTTCTTATTAATCACTTCCATACCCACATTTTCACCTGTTTTCATCCTTTGCTTCTTTTTATTAATTCTACTGTGCCTAATTTCTGTGATGCTTTTCTTTTCTGAGCTCTGCTAGATCATTCTCTCTTGAGATTGCTTTATCTTCATTTTCAAGCTCTTTTATTATAGTTTTTATTTAATGGTGTCTCTTACAGATTATGAAACAATTTTCCTAAACTTGTCTTCTTCCATTCCTGAGGTGTTTTAGTCTAATTCTTGTTTATATTCCTTTTTTCTCCCCCGCACCCAACCCCAATATATATAACTTAGTTGCACTCTTGTGTAATTATCCATCTTTGACTGATTTTCATCATTTCAACTATTTGCTGAAAAGTAATGTAACAGAAGATCACCCATTGCTGAGCTGGGTGTAATCTATAGCTTCAATTCATGTTTGTTGTATGAGCATCCTCTCACCAAATTGGTTATACTCTCTGCCCATGGGGTATGCATACCAAGTTTTTTGTAATTTAGGAGGTCACTGAGTAAAGTTCTGAGTAAAGTTCTTTGGGTCTTAATATGTCAACTGTGTTTTCCCTTTTCACACTGAATGTGGAACTGGACTTCTACAGAAACATTTTATGTTTCTCTCATTCACCTGTGTTCCCAATCTTCTACTCAAAGACTGCTGGATGAACTCTTAAATTGGGGCAGTTACTTTGAAAGATATCTGTATTTTATTAAAGTCTAAAGAAGAATATGTCACTGCACCTCTTATGTGTTTTTGACTGAAATTTTATAATATTTGAAAGATATTCTTCAGAGTCTGTATTTGGGGACCATTCCTCATTTAAGTAAATAACACTCTTCCCTCCTCCATTGTATTTCTAAATCTTCAGGGGATAGGAATGAGGGAACACATTTTTATTCCATCATCTTAAAAGCAAAGCCTTCCTTCCTCTCATTAATATTTCAAAATTCATTTTGAAATAAATTTTATTCATTTCAAAATGAATAGCCAATAGTATTGTCAAGATTTTCATTAAAATTTAATGATCTTGGTGAACTTTTTTCTATTTATTAGGTTTTTCTATTCATTTGTTTACTTAAAAAATAATTACTGGGCATAGTATATTGCATAGTCAAATTTCATCTGCTATATCTGATAAGGGGTCACTACTCAAAATATATAAATAACTTACACAACTCAACACCAAAAAAACCCCCACAATCTGACTAAAAAATGGGCAGAGGAACTGAGTTAGCACTTTTCCAAAGATGACATACAGATGGGCAACAGACACATCAAAAGATGCTCAACATCACTAATCATCAGGGAAATGCAAATTCCAACCACAATGAGGTATCATTTTACTCCAGTCAGAATGACTAAAGTCAAAAAATCAAGAAATAACAACTGTTGGCAAGGATGTGGGGAGAAAAAGGAATCATCAAACATGGTTGGTGGGAATGCAAACTGGTACAGCTACTGTGGAAAACAGTATGGAGGTTCCTCAAAAAATTAAAAATAGAACTATTTTATGAGCCAGTAATTCCATTACTGGGCATTTGCCCAAAGAAAATGCAAACACTAATTTGAAAAGATATATGCACTCCTTGTTTGCTGAAGCAGTATTTATGATAGCCAAGATATGGAAGCAACCTGAGTGTCCATTGATAGACGAATGGATAATGAAGGAAAATGTGGGACATACACACAATGGAATGTTATGCAGACATAAAAAGTATGAGGGCATGCCATCTGAGAAAATATGTAAGGATCTAGAAGTAATTATGCTAAGTGAAATAAGTCAGACTGAGAGAGACAAATACCATATGACTTCATTCCTATGTGGGATCTAAAAACACAAATGAATAAACACACACCAAAAGCACAACCAGACCTATAATACAGAGAACAAACTGATGGTTCCCAGAGGAGGGGGGGTGGAGGGGTTGGGCAAATGGGCGAAGAGGAGTGGGAAGTATAGGTTTCCAGCTATGGAATGAAAAAGCCACAGAAATAAAAGACACGGCACAGGGCGCCTGGGTGACTCAGATGGTTAAGCATCTGCCTTCGGCTCAGGTCATGATCTCAGGGTCCTGGGATCGAGTCCTGCATCGGGCTCCCTGCTCCTTGGGAGCCTGCTTCTCCCTCTGCCTTTCTCTCTCACT
This sequence comes from Neomonachus schauinslandi, assembly GCF_002201575.2. NCBI lineage: Eukaryota > Metazoa > Chordata > Mammalia > Carnivora > Phocidae > Neomonachus > Neomonachus schauinslandi. Next base: position 20,439,553 of record NC_058409.1, read on the forward strand.
CTGTCTCTCATGAATAAAAAAAAAAAAATCTTTAAAAAAAAAAAGACACAACACAAGGAATAGGGTCGATGATATTGTTAGAGTAATGCATAGTGACAGATGGTAGCTACACTGGGGGTGAGCACAGCATAATATTTAAACTTGTAGAATCACTGCAGTTGTATACTTGAAACTAATGTAACACTGTGTATCAAGTATACTTCAATTAAAAAATATTTCACCTGTGACTGCATTTATAGTTTTCTTTATAGAGGTTTTAGATTTCCTACGTAAGTCTAATTCTTTAGCTTGTAATATTTTTAGTTTCTATTGCATTTGATATTTGGGGGATAATTTTGTTGGATTCCAGTTTCACTGTACTCAGCATTTTTACTGTTTCTTTTTGTGGCTTTATCTTTCATTCTCATTCTGACATTTGTAAACACTTTTTATTTATAATAATATTTTGGCTGTTTATAATGGAATTTCTAACTATAAAAACATGTCTTGTATTAAACGGAACTTTGCTACAAAGAGTCTTCTGATGATCAAAGAAAGTTCTGCAGAAGGTTCAGCTACCAGCATGGTATCATGAAAAGTCTGAGGATCAGAAATGTTTTAGAACCCGGATCTTCTGTAGCATCTTTTAACAATGAAGAAATTACAAATGTATAATGCTGCCCTAGGTCTTTTCTTTGAAAAAGCAAGTACATGGGATCACAGAATATTAGAGCTAAAACACTCCTCCTCCTCCCACCCAAATCATGTAGTTTCTCACTCTAAAGAGGGAGACAGAGATAAAGAGAATTTAGCCTCTTTTGAGTCACCCAGCTCATTTATGGCACATCCGGGACCAGAAAACTGGGTTCCTGAAGTGATCACAGTGCCCACCCCCTTGCTCCCAGGAAACGCACAGGTAAATGTAGTGAGCATACAATGTAAAATTCTGCTAGTTACAAAAATAAAAATTTTTCCAGGCGTAAAAAATAAAACACATTTCTAAGTATTTTAGTCAGATGAAATTCAAACACACATACACACTCAAAGAATTTAAAAAAAGAGGAGGAAATGAAAATGGATCCATGCACCATAAGAAGGCAGGATGGTTAACAGTGTCTTCCATACAATCTACTTGTACCGTTCCAAGCATGTTAGCATATGCGCTGTGCAAGACTCTGAGAAACACATGTGAGTCTGTCAACGTGACTCAGGAGTCTGGGTAGATCTTCTAGGTTTTCAGATCCTGGGAGAACAGTGCTTTTGAAGGAACCACTGCATAACTGTAGACGTCATCTACTTTTAAGTTTGGTAAGTAGTGCATATTGAATGAAATACCTAATAGATTAAGAGAAACTATGAAATCGAACTACAGTCTCATCGGTTGTTTGCAGACATTTAAAAATTAACTTTATATTATGCATGTAATTCACGAATTCCACTCTTCTGTAAAAAATTAAAATTGACAGGTAAGGTTGAATTACGTTTCAGACTAGTACCCTCTAATCTTAGTATCTTCCCTGAGGGTAATTCCTTCTGTGAAGTGGGGTTTGATCTTTTAAAAAATTTTTCTGTGTATTTACTTGCTTACATACATACATACATACCTACAGAAAACATACAGTATTATTTATAGTTTTCTTTAAAATATGACATTATATATTGTTCTGTAACTAGACATTAAGAGTCCTGCTTCAGTAGAACCCTTACCTGCTCTACGGAATCTCACAGCGACAATACGCCACGTTTATTTCACTGTCTTGGGCATTTGGGTTTTTTTTTTTTTTTTTTTTGGTTGTTACTATGAACAAAATTGTAGCGAGTATCCTTGTATCTCTCTTCCTGTGTTAGATTCACTTTTTCAAACAGCTTTCTTGAGGTGTAATTTACTTGCTATAAAGTCTGCATGTCTTAAGTGCACAAGTCAGTGATTTTTAGTAAGTTACAGAGTTGTGTGGTCATCACCACAGTCCACTTTTAGAATTTCCCATCTCCCAAAGAGGTCGCTAATGTCCTTTTGCAGCCACTCTCCATTTTGGCTTCTAGCACCAGGCAATCACTGATAGATTCATTTTTAAGAAATCTTATTTTGTGATTTTTTCCCCCAAAATAAGACATTATTCACTATCTTCAAATGTCCCTCCAAATACCCCCACCATTTTCAAGGGATTAGAGGCTAGGACCGTAACTAAGATCCTTCTTTTTTTTTTTTTTTTTTTTTAAAGATTCTATTTATTTATTTGAGAGAGAGAGAGAGCGAAAGAAGGAACACAAGCAGGGGGAGTGGGAGAGGGAGAAGCAGGCTTCCCGCTGAGCAGGGAGCTCGATGCGGGGCTCAATCCCAGGACCCCAGGACCCTGGGATCATGACCTGAGCTGAAGGCAGATGCTTAATGACTGAGCCACCCAGGCGTCCCCGTAACTAAGATTCTGAATTCAAGGAGGGGCAACGCAACCATCTCTTCTCCAGGAGGAGGAAGACTCTGATTGCACCATCCCAGGTGACAACACTTTGGGGAAGAAGTGCTGAGAAAAACGGGCCAGGCGGCCGCGGCCACTGTATGTGCTGGGGGACTGCGACGTGCACCATAAAACGTGAACATTTTCCACTCCTGAAGCCACCTTAGAGACCCAGCTGCACCTCCTCCATTTACACATGAATTAACTAAGGTCCAAGTAGGTTACAAACAATATGGCCCAGTCGCAGAGCTATCCAGCCTGTGCAGGGGTCTGGAGATGAGCTGCCTCTTCCTCTCCTCGTTGATGGAGTGATACCAAAACGAGAACACCCTCTCATACTTTCACTTTGCTAAACAAGCAGAATTGTTTCAAGGAGCTGTCCTCTACTTCTCAATTAAGTGTTTTCGATTTACAGGACACAGAAGGATGAAAAGCAAGGACAGGCCTCATTGGCTTTGCATGATCTAAACCGCGTTCTACCAGCACGGCCCCTGAGATGGAAGAAATCCAGCGACCGCACAGCCTTGAAAGAGCTAGAAAAAAAGCTGGCTGGGAGAGAGGATGGTTTGGGACTAGTGCTATAAATCTGCCTTGAGGTAGGCATCTAAACTAAGCAGACCCCGCCCCGCGAAGCCTTACCCACGCAGCCCTCTCCGTCTGGCCGTCGGGTCATGCCGGGCGGGCAGAGGCACATGAAGGTGCCGATCAGGTTCTTGCACATCATGCCTCTAGATTCACAGTCATGGAGCCCTTCAGCACATTCATCCAGATCTAGAAAACAGTTTTAACAGGAAAATAAAATTCTCAGGAGCAGGCTACTGTTTCGGATTTTGAAGTCTTAGTTTTGGTTTTCTGGCTCTTAAAACGCTACCATGTGACAGAGAAAGGAGCCAGTCTCTTCCAACTCTTGGCTACATTCTAGATTTATAAAAGCTTCGGCACTGGTCCTAATGCCGAGAAGTTCCAGAAAGAACTGAATGGGAAATCATCAGAGAGGGAGACAAATGATGAGAGACTCTGAACTGTTAAGAAACAAACTGACGGTTGCTGGAAGGGAGGTGGGTGGGCGTGATGGGGTAACTGGGGGTTGGGCACTAAGGAGGGCACGTGATGCAATGAGCACTGGGTGTTATACGCAACTGATCAATTACTGAACTCTACATCTGGAACTAATGATGTATCACCGTATGTTGGCTAATTGTACTTAAAAAAATACTATAGTGAAAAAAAAGTTCAGGGAAGGACAGTCTTTGCTTTAATAAGAGCCCAAGAGTGTGACAATGGTGGGCTCTTCAACCTGTCTTATCTTTGATTTGCTCAGGTAGATCATCAAGTGTCTTGTTATCTAGGTGTGGGAATCTACCAGCAACATACTGTCAGGTACGTCTGTGAACGCTAGAAGAAGATAGTGGAGAACTGTAAGATCATTAAAATACATTTCCAGTGTGGCAAATAAAGTGTCTCCTGTCTGTGGCCATACCTTTGCACATCTTCTGGTCTTCCCTGAGGGCGTAGCCAATCGGGCATGTGCATTCATAGGACCCGAAGGTGTTCATGCAGCGGAAAGCACATAGCAGCGGGTTCTGGGCACACTCGTTGATATCTGATCAAGGAAATAGGCAGGCATGTACTGAGCCTACAGTTTTGTCTGTTTACATGACGCTGGTGTATTTACTCAGCTCTCATAGGGAAAGCAGTAGGATAACAGAACTCACACTACTGGTATGGAGAAGTGGGTACCTGACAAACTCATCCTCCAACAAATAACAACTACAAACTCTGGGAAAAAAATACAAAAACAACTACCTGCAGTAGTTTCTAGTGGTGAGTCGAAACTCAGCAAACAATCAGCAAGAAATAAGTTCCTAGTTTTTTTCTTTGTTTTTGTTTTTCTGAGGTTACCCTGTGGATGGCCGTAGTCCTGACAGCAGCAGTACCTGGCAGCTACATCTTCGATAGAAACTTCCCGACCTTCTATCCAGAGCAATCAGGGGAGGGAGCTAGGGTCAACCAAGGCTGCTCAAGAGTGAGGGGGAACCCTGACAGGAGAGGGCCAGAGATGGAGACACTATTTTTTTTTTTTGCATAAAAGCCCAAGTTGCTGACTTAACCATGCGTGTGTGGGGCAAAATCAAAGACGCTAGCCACACTGGGGCTTACAGAACAAACTGAAATCTGAACCACTGTCTTCCACAGGCCAGCCACTCTGCTTTTACGTTCATCCAGGTTAACTGCCTGCTAAGACAAAAGCATCAACATTCTTCGAAGTAATACAACTGATTCCAGAAGATATCACACTCACAACATTCATGGTATAGCCCCAAATTAACCAACATGCTGAGGAGCCAAGAAAATGGGATGCCAACATCAAGAGAAAAACACCACCACAGATGCCAACTCTGAGGTGACCAAGATGCTGGAACTATCAGGCAAGGACTTTGAAGCAGTGACTGTAACTGCTCACCGGGGAAAAGGAAAGGATATTTGTGATGAATATAATCATCAGCAGAGTATCAAAGCTACAGACGTAAAAGCTGAGACATTAAAAAAACCTCTCCTATTATCAAGAACAAATAATATTTAAGAAAAGTATCACTTGCCTTCACAATTCATCATGGGCCCTGGCTCAAAGCCTTCATTGCAATTGCATTCAAAACTCCCAATAACATTGGTGCATGTACCATTCCCACATGGATTGCCGATCGAACATTCGTCAGTATCTGAGAAAAGAAGAGTAAGAAAAGTGCCCACCAGTCTGCAGAGTTTTAGTTTAATATGAGCATGCCCATGAATATCCGCCTGGCCCTCACACATTCCCAGGATCTTTACAGGGCACACCTGACTCTGTACCCTCCTTGGCCTTGAATGGCTGGCCAGCCCTGATTCAGTGCAGACGAGCCCCAAGGATCAAGTGTGCCAAGCTCTGAGTCCCCAGACAGCCATGTTTTCCCTAAAAGTCACAAGCCCATAGAGGGGTGTGGTCTTCTGCTACAAGAGCAGCTGCAGAAAGTCAATGGACCTAAAATGGACCTCTTTCCCATTACTGGTTTTGGCAACTATAAAGCTCTAGGCTAGGCACACCAGAGTTTGTACATTTGGTTGAAGGCAGAGGTTGGGCAACTCTCTCCATATTCACATAAACCAGGTCTACTGGAAAATACAAGATGGGAGAAGAAAAAGCCGTTACTAGCTCCTGATACTGGCTCTGTGAGTCCTACCACCACCCGGGGTGCCTGGAATAGGAGAACTAGAACAGAACTTTCCAGATGTGTCACGTGGAGCCAGCACTCACCCACACAGCGCACTCCAGTGTAATCCAGGTTGTAACCCATTGGGCATTCACAGCGAAAAGACCCGTCTGTATTGATACACTGACCATTTGAGCAAATGCCTGGACTCTCAAGGCATTCATTGACATCTAAAATAAAGAATTATCCATAAACTTCCTCAATGTAAAAAAGATACGTTGAAACTGTATCTATTCAACAGAGACTTAAAATTTACAAGACATGTACGCATTTCTTTTGCCAGATAAATACGTACTGTATTTCGTATACAGTGTAGTCTCATGATAAATATAATGCACGTGATATATAATGCTGTGTGTATATGTATATACATTAAAATATACTGTATGTTATACAGTAAAATATGATTTATAGAATAACTGTACAATGATTTATTTATATGAAGATTATAGGAATAAAATACGTCAAACCACACCTTCACGAGTGTCATGAAGACTAGGAACCGTTCCGTGGCCGTAAGGACATAAGTCCTGGAAGGCAACTGTAGAGAAGAATACAAATTCCCCATTACTGAAGAGTCTCAGCTATCGGAGACCTTCGGAACTGATTAATGGTATACATGAAATCTGACTTATCTATCTTTATGGTTTCCCTCAAAAGCAACACTGAGCCTATTTAGAGCAGGTCACCCAAGCTTGCCCAGCGCCTTCCGGGGTGCCGCCGACTGAGGGCTTCTGGTTCTGTTTGCTCCTTTAAGGCTGAGCGGCCAGAGCCCCCTCTGCCCCGGACACACGGGAGCTACCTCGGACCTAGAGACCAAGCTGGTTCCGAGCCCGCTGGGAAGCAGCCTACACCTCGGCTGCACCAACACAAGACCTGGGAGCCTCCTAGTCTCCTCCTGCAAATGGCCCTTGTGCTGACTCAGCCCCTCACCCTTTTATGTAAGATTCTGAGAGCGGCAGCCCGTGGTCCGATCCCCACATGGGACTTGTGCAGCAGTTGGGAATATAATTTTCACCCCCTCCTTGCATCTCCTGGCCCGCACCTCTCAAATTCATTCCTTTGAAAGCAAGCACTGCTAACCTCGGGGGCTGGGGGAGAATGAAGTAGCGGGAACGCTAGCTGGGCTCACACATTCACACATGCTGAACACCCAAGAGGAGAACGAGTCTCTCGGACGAGGGTGCGCAGCGAACTTCACAGTTTAGACGTGAGGGAGGAGTTTCGCCTTCAAAATACTCATCAGTTACACGGTTGAGGTGACTGAGAGTCATTCCCAAACCCGCACAAAGTGGCCAGCCCCTCTTACCTTCGTCATCTTTGGGGCACAGCTCACAGGGGTCCCCCCAGCCCTCTCCTGGCATTTTACTACAGCAACACTTGGCCTTGGTGGTGTTGAAAGCTTTGGGTACAGAACACTTGCCGTTTTCAAAGTTCGTGAAGCAGAAACTCTGGCGGGTATCTAGTCAAGAAACAGGCCTCCTTACTGGTCATGTGAAAACACAGAATACTCTGTGGATAACGGTTTCTGATGCAGCGTTTCTCATGGGCTGAACGCAGGATGCAGATTAGATTAGCAGTTGAAAGACAGGTCTGGAAAACCTCCCTGGCCGATTTCACATGCCAACTTACACTGACCTGTCTATCAAATTTGACGTAATTGTTCAAAATGTTTAAAATGTTTTTATAACGTCGCTAGGAAACCTGAGAAATGATGCTCAGTATTAAAATGATTTCCATAGCTCTTCTTCTACTGTTACATGATAGCCTAATAAAAACATTCCACGTAACTTTCAGTAAAACCATTCACATTAAAAGCAACTCATATACTAGTGTACAAAAAAAAAACTATACCAACAACAAATGCAACAGTGAAGCAATAATAATAAGTGAATAAAAATAGTAATTTTTAGTATGACATTAAAAAAAATGTGGAAACAGAGCCCAAAATTCAAAGTACCTTAAAAGTGTCCGGCACGTACGGTTTTGAGACCTGTGTTTTTAACTTAGACGTATTTGCCATAGACATGTACTTTGTAGTGACCTACCTTCGCGTGAGGGTTTACAGTCTAGCTGTGAAGTTCCTAAGAGCAAATGATGACAGAGAAGCCATTCCAAAGCTTACCAAAGCATCTGCGTCCATTATCAGACAGTACAAAGCCGGGGGGGGCAGATGCACTGGAAGCCCCCAGGAGTATTGGTGCAGGAACCAAAAAGACAGATATTGGGATCTTCGTCACATTCATTTATATCTGGATAAGAGCAGGAGAACATATTGCTCTAAGCAAATTAATACACTGTTCAGTCTTTGAAAATAAATAAATTTGTCCATACTACCACAAACCACTAGCCACTGGTTATTTAATATGAAACGAGAATACATAACGTGTATGTATAACTTATCCTTTAAAAGTAAACTCCTATCACTTCAAAGATTATATCCAGTTTCAATCAACTATACAGCCCAGACACCCAAGCAGAACTCCAGCTCGTGGCCCCTGATCCCTACGGGTGTGTGTGTATGTCCCATCTGCTTATCACATGGGACCAATTCAATTTCCTACAGCTGTCATAGCCTCAGTGGGTCTCCTCCTCTGATGCTCCTCTCTGCCATCCAGGTTAAGATCCCAGAGTCAGCTTTATTCCTCCCCCTGACTCCAGATGCAGGCAGCATGTGACCTGTCTCTTCTACCTCCTCTGGGCTTTCAAACTCAACCTCACCTGCCCCCGTAATATTCCCATAAATCTCCTAACGGACGGGGGCGTCTCCCTCTCGTCCCCTCACGCTGCCTCCAGGCTAAGACACACATCTACTTGAAGATCTGTGCCTCTCCTATTATCAAGAACAAATAATATTTAAGAAAAGTATCACTTGCCTTCGCAATTCATCATGGGCCCTGGCTCAAAAGCCTTCGTTGCAATTGCATTCAAAACTCCCAATAACATTGGTGCATGTACCATTCCCACATGGATTGCCGATCGTCCCCCCTACCAGGGGGACTCAGACATGGTTTGAGAATTTCATCGTTCCCACCTCACCCCTTTGAAAGGTTCCTTCAAAGAAGTAAGTATTCCTTACCAGGGATACTCGGCCTTTTTATTTTTTTCATCGCAAGTGCTTATTTAGTGAGTTATTTTACCGCAGTGAGGAAACATTACACAGTTCTGGCCACATTAGAAAGTCAGCTCCACGAGGACAAGGACACAGCTGTCCGGGTCCCTGCTGCACCGCTCAGCCTAGCGCGGTGTCAGGCACATACTACATTCTCCATTTATATTCGTAGAATTCTAGTGAGTCATACCAGGCCCTTTCTTTAAAAGTCAACACCAAGCCGAACCGAAGCCCTGCCGTGCTCCACACTGCCCGCAGGACCGAGTTCAGTCTTCTGAGCCGCCCACTCACCGCCCCTCCCTTGGCACACCCCGGGTGCCTGTGTTTCCCGGTGGCCTCCGGTGTTCTCTCCCCTTCTTTGATTAGTCACTCCCTGTCCAACACTTAGGGGCCACCTCCAATGTCACCAGTCCTTTGTGATGAGCTGCCTTGACCTGCCGTAGTTCTACCACCATCACCACAGCCCCAGCCTGTGCTCCCACAGCCTGAGCCCCCTGGCGTGGCATCCATCACACTGGATTGCAAAGGCAGCTTTACTCACAAAATAGGTCTTTTCTTTTATGCAGTGGGTTACCTAAAGGCACAGACTGTATCTTTTGTATTCCCAGCACCTAAAAGGTACCAATCATTCACTGTGATGCACACTGAAAGGTGTAATGAATTTGTGTGTGCGTGTGTGTGTGTGTACATGTGTGATATGCGTAGGTTTGTGTAAGTGGGTTTACAGTCGTGTTAGGAATCATTCCAGCCGGGTAAAATTGGTAGAAAAGATTGTAGCCTGAAGAAAATAGTCTTACAGCGAAGTTAAGTAAAGATCATTTTTTTTTTTTCAGAGATGCAAAATAGGAGGGTTGCTAATGATGGATAAGGAAAAAAATACTTCTGCAGTTGAATAAAAGGCTACTGAATCACAGATTTTTTTTTCCACTAAGAGAAAAGGTAGCTGAGCCTTTCTGACCCAGAGAAGTGCATGTATTTCTTTTCCCTTCTAATGGCTGACACCCTGCTACGGTCATTGTTTTATAAAGTGGTGGGGATAAAGAAGAACTGAGATTAAATACGGAATTAAGGAAATGAAAGAAAGGATCTTTTACTTTTTTTTTTTTTAAGATTATTTATTTATTTATTTGAGAGAGAGAATGAGATAGAGAGAGAGAACACATGAGAGGAGGGAGGGTGAGAGGGAGAAGCAGACTCCCCGCCGAGCAGGGAGCCCGACGCGGGACTCGATCCTGCGACTCCGGGATCTTGACCTGAGCCAAAGGCAGTCGCCCAACCGACTGAGCCACTAGGCTCCCTGGAGCTGGGATTTTCTTTTCTTTTCTTTTTTTTTTTTTTAAAGATTTTTTATTTATTTATTTGAGACAGAGAGAATGAGATAGAGAGCATGAGAGGGAGGAGGGTCAGAGGGAGAAGCAGACTCCCCGCCGAGCAGGGAGCCCGATGCGGGACTCGATCCCGGGACTCCAGGATCACGACCTGAACCGAAGGCAGTCGCTCAACCGACTGAGCCACCCAGGCACCCCTAAAACATATCCTTTTTTTTTTTTTAAGATTTATTTATTCATTTGAGAGAGCGAGAATGAGAGAGAGTACATGAGCGGGGGGAGGGTCAGAGGGAGAAGCAGACTCCCCGCCGAGCAGGGAGCCCGACGCGGGACTCGATCCCGCGACTCCGGGATCATGACCTGAGCCGAAGGCAGTCGCCCAACCGACTGAGCCACTAGGCTCCCAGGAGCTGGGATTTTCTTTTCTTTCTTTTTTTTTTTTTTAAAGATTTTTTATTTATTTATTTGAGACAGAGAGAATGAGATAGAGAGCATGAGAGGGAGGAGGATCAGAGGGAGAAGCAGACTCCCCGCCGAGCAGGGAGCCCGATGCGGGACTCGATCCCGGGACTCCAGGATCATGACCTGAGCCGAAGGCAGTCGCTCAACCGACTGAGCCACCCAGGCGCCCCAGGATCCAGTTTTCTTATCTTTATTTTTCCTACCAGGTTAGAAGTCATGCATTTTGTTTCCTATACCTTCAGCAGGTCATCTTTCCATTTTTTTTAAACATACACAACTATTCTTATAAAATCTGAATATAAAACATTAACCCTAACCTAGAGGCAGATTCAGGCTTTATGGGACCTGAAGCGTATTCAACTTGGGAGTCTTTTTTTTTTTTTTTAAGATTTTATTTATTTATTTGAGAGAGAGAATGAGAGACAGAGAGCACAAGAGGGAAGAGGGTCAGAGGGAGAAGCAGACCCCCCGCCGAGCAGGGAGCCCGATGCGGGACTGGATCCCGGGACTCCAGGATCATGACCTGGGCCGAAGGCAGTCGCTCAACTGACGACTGAGCCACCCAGGCGCCCCAGGATCTTTTACTTTTTAAGAAAGTTGTTATTAAGATGTGTCTAGTCTTTACTATTTTTTAAGGATTAAAAACAGTTTTACAGTGCACTCACTATAGAGATCAAGAAAGGGAAAAGATATAAAGACCAAACTGGAATGACGTGGGGTACCCATTATATGAAATCACATGGTCTGAAGAATAATTAAATTTGATGAAGTAAACTGTCTCCCTCACGTCTGTCTATCAGAGTCCCTGGAAAGTGAACTACTAGTAGAACTACATAGATTTATTTTTTAATTGGATAACTCGAAGGCAAAAAACCCCTCAGCAATCATTTCATGTTAGAAGAACCACACTAAGATGGTGCTTCTGAATTTCAACAAGACTGTAAAAAATAATTTGTATAAAAGTGAAATTAAGTAACTGTAAAAAGGTCGGCCTTCATCATGCTCACCAGGCAATTCTGGGACCCACTTTTGATGTGGTTACGGTGTTCTTGAATGCTGGAGGAGTTTCAGCAGAAAAACATCTGTTATGACAAATGGATTAATATTTTCTGTTTTGACATGAGGCCTTCCCAAGGAAAAAAAAAAAGTCTCAACGGCATAGTTGAGATTTTCTGCTCCACATTTCTAAGACTCTAGACACCTTTAATAGCTGTTTTAAAATTGGTTGCCAAAGATTACAATTTTTGTAGACTTTCTTTAAATTCAGTAGAAAGTCTCTGCTGACATTTGGAAAAAAGATTAGAGTGCACTGAAAATTCTTTGACTGGTATAACATTTCTGTTAATGAAAAACCCCACGTCCCTAAGTGCTTTGTTCCCACTACTACACCTTCAAATCGATTCTTATGGTTCAGGGAAGCAGCTGTAGGTAGCTCTGTGTTTAACTCCGTGGGTCAGGCTGCCTGCAGTGGTTTGGATGTAGTATCCTTCCACAGGGTCTGGCCTGGGTCTTAGGCCGACAGCTCGTGGACCTCAGAGCAAGTGTTAACCTTACCAATGCAGTTCTCGCTTTTCACTTCATACCCCGGGGGACAGATGCATCTGAAGGACCCCTCCAAATTCTGACAGGTACCAGGAGAACAAGAGCCAGGGAGAGCGACACATTCGTTAGTATCTTTAAAGAGAAACAAGAGGGAAAAAAAATGACTTAACTATGAGTAACTGTTGCCAAATGATGTTAACATGAATTCAACTTGGGTCTCTCTGATCTGTCAGGTCACTATGGACAAATATGCCCTGAGATACTCTTTTGACATCTTGGGTATTACTCATTTGGCAAGAGGCTGATTTTTCTGATTTGTTTCCTTTGTCTCCTTTTATGGTGACATGGAGAGCCCCAAGCTCTCTTCCAATAAAAGCATTTTGGACAAGTCATTCCCAATTGTTGGTGTATTCCTTATACCCGTATTTCCCATGGTATCTTATTTTGGTCAAGTAATTAGATGATCAAACGAAATGTGAGAGAGGTTCCAAGTGTGTGTGTGTGGAGGTGGGGGTGGGGAGTCACATCATTATTTAACACAACGACACATAGACTGTCTACTGTGTAGATAGTTACCTATACAATTCTTGCCATCTGGGGTAAGTTCATAACCTTCATTACATAAACACTTGAAGGAGCCGATTTCATTGAAACACCGTCCATTTCTGCACACCTGACCAAAGAAGGAGCTGCACTCATCTATATCTGTAAGCAAACGGGAATGAGCTTTTCAGAGACAGCCTTTACACATGTATCGTGTTACATGTTGCAGCGTAAAAACATATTCACAGGCCCACATTTACAAATATGCTTCATTATAATCTTCATCAACGCAGAGAAAAAAAACTCCTAGTGGAAGCACTGAGTGACCAGTAAGGTCACAGAGATCCCCACTATATTTCAACCCCAAATTCTGATATGAATAGAACTCAAATTTAGAGCCAGATAAAAAACTGAAGGTTTATAGCGAAGCTCTCCATTCTTTTCAAATGAAAAATATTTCTTTCCTTGGAGACCAGAAAGTGTACAGGCTTAACCTGATGGCCTAGTTTGCAGATGATTATACCTGGAGATAAGCTAACTATAGTCAAAGCACAGATAATGGGGCATATTAAATATAGAAAAATCAATTATATTAAAAATACTCTAGAACTGCTAACATACATTTTGCTGACAAAATATAGAATTTGAAAGAAAAAAATCTTAAGTTTCAGTGAAACTTAGGGCTGACTGCTTTGGAGTAATTACTCTATTAATTACTGCAGGTTTTTGAAGGATGTGTTTGGATCAGAGCCCTATTGGTGTCTTTAGTTCTCCCTGTTTATACAGAGGGTTTCTAAGACCCTATAAGACCCTATAAGACCCTATAAGACCCTTCTTACCTATAGTAAGAAGGTGGTAGTTGAAAAAAATGTCCAGTTAGCTCTAAATTTTTTCACAGTGACAGAATCCGGAAAAAGAAACAAAAAAACAAAAAAACAAAAAAAACGGGGTTGCTTGGGTGGCTCAGTTGGTTAAGCGTCTGACTCTTGATTTTAGCTCAGGTCATGATCTCAGGGTCGTGAGATCGAGCCCAGCATCGGACTCCGTGCTCAGCACAGAGTCCGCTTGAGATGCTCTCTCTCCCTCCACTCTCCCCTGACTCACAGATGCGTGCGCACGTGTCTGGGCATGCACTCTCTCAAATACACAAACAAACAAAATAAATACAAAAACAAACAAACAAACAAAGACAAAACTGAGAGGAGAATGTTCTGGTAAACTGGAGCTCAGAGGTGGGTTTGAGCCACACGGATCCCGTAACAGTCGAGAGCCAGCGTTGCTGTCCCATACCTTACAGGACCGTGCGCGTGAAGAGATGTTGACTGTGAAACACCAGCACGGTGCCTCGCGAATGGTAAACAAGACACGTGCTCAGCATTTGTTTGTCCTTCCTATTGCCCTGTTCTCCACCGACTTAAGGAACCTCCCTTACTCACTATTAATTCTTGTTTTAATCATTGTTGTTTAGGGGCAAATGATACAATCCTGTACCATGCATAGGAGACACTTCCATTTTCCCCTGAAAATTTATGGTTGTTCAAAACTGAAATCAAACAGGTTTCTGAGGGCTGATGTGGAGACCCAGCCCCCAGCCCCCACCCCTTTGTGTGGGAAAAGACATCCCTGTTTCAAAGGCTGACAGAAAATGAAGTTTCAAGATGCAACATGTTTTTAAGTTGGAGACTCTGTCAGTATTTGACTATAAATCAAGAATGCATTATTTGAAACACTGGAAAAAGCACTGAAACAATGACAGGTCTAGCTGTGATCCCACTTACGGGGTAAAAACCACCCTAAACCGTAGAGCACTCCCAGCAGGCTTGCTATCAACTGCATGCCCTTTCCCGTACATCGACTGGCTGATTGACAGACATACTCGACACAGCAGACGGTCTTGTGATTATTTAAACCAGTACTACCGCTTTAGTTAACTGGAAATTAGCCAATGTTACTATGTATCTTTCAGCACCTATTTGTTTTTTAACGGTGAAAACATTTCATTTACTCTTTGGTTATATTCCTTATTTCAGGACACTGTGTGAACATGAAACAGTAGCCCCAGAGGACTGAGTACTTACCCAGGCAATCATTATTATGAGTGAGTTCAAACCCTGGGTAGCAGAGACAGTTATAGGATCCAACCGTGTTTTTACAAGTTCCATTTCCACACGGATGCCGCTCACACTCATCGACATCTACAAAGAAAGAGTGGCTCCAAGGAATTCAATTTTCAACTCGAAAAACATAGCTGGTTAAACACTTAGATTTTCCTCATTCAATACTTCTGAACCTGCATTTATTTCAGGAAAATGAGTATGCAATAGAGAAAACTCTAAAATTGTATGACAAAGTGCTGCTGAGTGACTTACAGGTTCATATAATACTCAGAGCTCAGCTAAGCAAGCATTCCCTTAGTGCAGATGTTTTAATGAATGGGTTGCTTGTCAGCTGTAAGGAAACCAATCATTTGAAACACCAAACAATTTGTTCTATTCAAGCATTATCAACACCACTCCCTCAGAAATGTGCACAACTTAATTTGATCAGTACAACAAAGACAAATTTTAGTTTCCTAAATTTTATGAATAGAATCCAAATTGAAGAAGTCTACTAGAACTCAGTATTGTTAGCCTTCAAAAAATGGAATTAAAAATACGTTCAGAAAGGTCATCCTCATAGAACAGATTCCCTAGACAATGAATTCTAGGCTGTTGGAACTCTCCTTCTATGCAAACAAGGGTACTGTTCCTTAGGAAGAAAGCTTTGTTTAAGAGAGGTATTATCAAGGAGTTTCACTGCTTTTTATCATGAGTGAATTATTAGGATCGAGGGCATGTTTTCTCCATATGAATTTCTGAATCAAATCTCAAATATTTTTTAGCAAATCGTGTTCTCTCTCTCACAGAATACAGCCAGGACATTCTCAGAAAGTTCATGCAAAGAGGACTAGATCCTCTAGTCCTTTTTGTCTTTTGTACAAGCATCCCCTAGAGTTTTCCCCACCACCATGGCTGAAGTCCATAGGGGAACTCTTAGGAGGCAGTAGATGAAGAGTTCTCTAGGTGGTCCTGGTGGTACGGATAGGTCATAAAGGAAACTAGCCCTGTAGTACTGAAATCTGACTTTACTGTTCATACAGGTAGTATCTTCAACACCAAAACAGTAGATGCACAAGTTCAGCTTTTTCTAAACTGAGGATATGTTAATTATAAATAGCCAGGTTTTAAATTTAATTTTCCTCTTTCAAGTGCAATGCATGGAGAATTCTTTTGGCCAAGATACGTACTGTGGTTGACATCAGACTGAAGGAGTTACGCTGAGTTCCAAGGTTGGGCTCCAAGGTGGCCAGCCCCTTTGAAAACCCCTCATGTGTCAGCTCAGCAAGTACTTACGGAACACTATCACTGCTCAGCTAACCATTACGTGAGCTATTGGGAGATTTTAAAGAGTTTTGCTACATTTGCCTCTAAACATGCTTTGAAGAGTTAAAACACAAAAGCAGCCGGTAAGTCCCACGTATTCAATGATTTGAGGAAAAAATGTATAAATGTATGTACGTGTGTGTCTATACATTTATCCCAATACTGTTGCTCTTACTACCACTACTCCCTGGCATTCTTGTGGCTGGAAAGGTTTTCTTGAGTGGGAACAGAGAAGGGGAAAGGACAGCTGGTGACTGTGGTGACTTCCACAGAACCCTGAGGGTCCCAGAGTGCATGAGAAGCATGTGGAAGGCATCTGAGCAAAAAGGCTGTGAACAGTGAACCAAAGAACATATTGTGGTGTGTCCGTGCTCGAAAATTTTACAGTGAATAAAGGCATGAACAGTTTAACAGAGCTCACTTGTAGCGAGACGGTTTGTGACAAGAGACACAGGAGTTAGTCACCCCAAGTGGCCGACCCCGTAAGCCCCCTGGGAGCCTCAGTTCGCTGCACTCCCGGACTAACGTCCTCCCGCTTACCCATGCACATAGTCTGGTCCTGCGATGCCTTAAAGCCGTTGTGGCAGATGCACTGGTAACTTCCTTGCAAATCAACACACAGCCCATGACTGCAAACATTAGGAATTTCTAAACATTCGTTGCGATCTAAAACAAAAAATAAAACACGTTACACATAACTGATTTTTATTAAGGTTCCTTCATTTTTTTCACAGGCCTGTTTTCTAGAACCTGTTCTTAATTATTACAGACAGGCTGAAAACGAACCATAACAACAGCTGAATCAAAAGAAGCGAGGCTTGAAAATATCCAAGACTCAAAAAAAAAAAAAAAAAAAATTAGTCCATTTTTCTACGCTGATTGGTATCTCAAAGATACTATTTTATTTTGGGTCTCATCCTAGGAGAATCCACTGAAGGGATTTCTTTCTTTCTTTTTTTTGTCCTAACAAATTAAGTCTAAAATATGTGGTGGAATGGTTTCAATAGGAATGAAAAGATTTGCTTATCTTGCCAAAATTCTCTCTGAAAATAGGTTCTGATAGGAAAGCATGGCCAGCTGCTTGGTGGAGGGGTGGGGAGAAGGCGGCGCGCGGCCTCTCACCTACGCAGGCTCCGTTGGGGGAGAGCTTGAAGCCCGCCGCGCACTCACAGCGGTAACTGCCCGGGCTGTTGAGGCAGTCCGCGTGCCGCTGACACAGACTGTCACCATTGCTGCACTCATCGATGTCTGCAAGAGCAACACGGCCACTGTAAGGATTTCCTTATTGCATCAGTATTACCTTCGCTTCACCCGTGTGGTGACCCGCTCCTCAATACTGCTCAGTACTGCAGAAGACGCCGTACAAATCAGGAGACCGGCTACAACCCCGGTGTGTCCACCGAACTCGTCTGGCTGGGGGTCACGCATCATTCAGATTACCTTCACAGACCAGGAGCAGGTCGTTGTAACTGAACCCCGTGGGGCATTCACAACGGAAGCTGCCAATCTGGTTGATGCACACGCCGTTTGCACAAATGCCTGGGATCTCTTTACACTCATCAATGTCTAAAAGGGAACAGATTCGGTCACATAGATGCAGTTCTGCTTCACGGATTTACCATAAAGACCTCTGACAACGCTACGTGTATGCTGGAGGGAGAACACCCACTCAGCATCACAAAAATAAATTCCCGAGTGGCATATAGGCCGTAAGAGAGACTACTTTCCTTTGAATGGATCAAATATACCAAGTGATTTTAGTGTCAATGTAGCAAATAAACTTCCTAGAGAATCAAGCTTTCTCTTCAAGTGATGTTTCAGGCTCCCCTAACTGCTACTCCTCATCTGAGGAGGAAAGCTAAGTCTTCTTATTTTTATGTACTTTGTTACAGATGCATTGATCATGGAGACTTAAAATTATATTGCTTACTTAATCTTTGAGGAAGAAAAGTAGAATGAACAGTAGAAAGTACATTCAGGAGAAAATGATTAGTATAATTAATAATTCTGCAAATTCCTAAGTAGATCAGTAGGAAAGGGATACTACAAAAATACACCCAAAATGAAAACATATAGTTACAAAAAGAGCAACTGAAGGGTACAATAAAAGTGGATTATTTAGAGTCATGTCATACAATAGTCATGAGGAATATAAAGGTTTTAGCTTGATATGTACGGAAAATAAGGAAAATAAAGGTTTTAGCTTGATATGTACGAAATCTTGAGATAGTCCTACAACTATCATAACCTAATCACCAAATTATGCTGACAGGGTAATACCCTTATTAACACTTGGGTAGAGTCTGTAAATGTGTTAGTTCTTTCTTGTCTGACTATATTAGATCAGAATCCAGATTATTTCATTTTATGGCACTTTAAGCTTTAAAAACACCAAAGAAACTCTTACACAATGCTACCTATATGTATTAAAATAAACATAACCTGGAAAAACTTACCAACAGCTTTTCCGGTGTGAATGTCAAAGGTGAATCCAGGGATATTTCCACATATGGTTTTAAAGTCAGCTTTAAAATATAAACAAAGCAAATGCACTCTTAAAATTCTCAAACTCCTTTCAAGCAACATTTTACATACTTGTGCTGACAAATATGTTTTATATTACTTACAACCAGATATTTTAATTTCAGTTGTATTTATTTGATAACAGTACCAGCTTCTGCCAGAAGTAGATTCTAGGCATTCTTTACCATTATTATCATCATTAACTTTTTAATGCTCTTACATTAGAAGTAAATCATTACAAGATTCAAAATATCCACTGTAGGCATTTAAATTCTTTTGTTCTTTGGATATGCAGATCTTTAATAATGATCCAGTTTGTACACAGTGAAAAGCCAGGTTGGAGTACAAATTTAAAAAAGGATTACAAATTGCACAAAGGCACAAGTGTGCAAAAACAGTTGTTGTAGTGTGAAACAGATGAACAATGAATAATGAATGAGACATGAATTTTGTCTCATCTTTTTAAACATAAATGTCTATTTTGTTGGAATGTGAAATCTGAGGCATCAGAAACAATGCATCATAGTATAAAACAGAGACTATTAACAGTTAACGCCTATCACGTAAATTCACCAAACTACAGAAATTTAAGAGAATTCTCATTTTTTAAGAGGCAGATTGCTTCTGATGCCCATGGCGACACACGAGTAAAACTCCTGAATACAGTGTTAGGTAAAACAGAGTGTAGACCAGATGGGACGTGCTATCAGGGAGGGGCTCTGCATACTTCATCCACCGAAGCTCACTGAGCATCCACAACATAAGACAGAGACACACAACAGATGCTGAGTTCAGTAGTTTCTAATAGCCTGGCAATGCATAAATTGTAATTTATATGCATCCTCTCATTTACTATATAACCATATGAACTAGTTACTGTCATTTTTAACTTGTTATCTCTATTCTATATATGAGGTATCAGTTTCAGAAAGGAGAAATCATCTACATAAGGTCGGATAAGTGGCGGAACTTCAATATAAATACAAACCTGTCCTCTTACACCTAAGCCCTTTACTTCCTCTTACAAAAAGTGATATTTAGGGGCTCCTGGGTGGCTCAGTCAGTTAAGTGTCCAACTCTCAATTCTGGCTCATGTCATGGTCTCGGGGTCACAGGATCAAGCCCCACATCGGGCTCCCTGCTCAGCACAGAGTCTGCTTCTCTCCCTCTGACCCTTCCCCCACTCACGCTCTCTCTCTCTCTTCCCCTCCCTCTCTCTAAAATCAATAAAAACAAAACAAAAAGTGATATTTAGTTCCCTAACCCACTGATCTTCAACTTCTAACTGATGGGAGTTTTTAAATTAGAGAATTGTAAAAATGTTTCCATTTGTTTTTTCGGAGCACAACTATGGCAAGTTAGTTAAGAACATCCATTTGTCCACTGACTTAGAGCCACCGAGAAAGGCTCCATAGGTCACTTTTCATCTTTCTCCGTATTTTCATTACCGCATTAATTATATCATCACGTCTGAATACATGTAACCTAAGCAATATCTGGCAACAAATGCATAATCATTGTTTCTCATTCGTCCGATTGGTGCAACGCTTAGGATCTACAACTACTGAAAGTAACTTTCCACATCATAAATGAACCTGAACAGGCAGCAATTTTAAGACATTTATTTTTCTGTTCTCATAGCTATTATCTTTTAGTTTTTCTTTCAAAAGAATCTGTGCTTGTGAGAAAAATTTTACCATGTACAGACCATTTCTATTTTCTGCCTAAAAATTTCAGATAAGTTTGGGGAAAAAGGATGTCTAAGAAACATGTTGGCAATAGGCTGCTTTCATGTTAAAGTCTGCTCATCAAATCCATTCTTTTGTGTGTGTGTATTTTTCAAGACTGAAACTAAAACAATACTTACTGAATTTGATGGACTTGAAATTACCACAGGTTTTAAACCAAAATATGACACCTTCCAAGTCGAGCACAGCGACACACGACAGTTGCTCAGTAAATATTTGCTCACTGAATAACTGAGTAGTTCACCAGCAAACTATAAAATAACGTTCTAAACGTTCGCTTTTTAGCAGTGGGGCTTATTTTCAGGATCCCGATGCCTCCTTGAAAGATAGCTCAGAAATTAGTATCTGAATCCCAGAAAGGTCCACGTGGGAAATGGAGTCATATGACGCCCTTGGCTATTCTCAGAACTGAACATGTCTGGTTTTAGCACACATTTGCTTTTACTCAACTGTCACATATACGTGTCACCAGCTCAGCCTGCAGCAGAAGCATGGCCGTGTGCTTACCTGTTCCTGGGGTTGGGCACGGCTCACATGGTTTGTTCCAGGCTTTGCCAACGTTGTACGTGCAGCAACACATCCTCTTTGTCACATTGAAAGGCAATTCGTTCTCACAAGTGGTTCCGTTATAGCTTCGGTAGCAAAAGCTTTTTCTCATGTCTACATAACGGAAAAACAAGCCAACCAATCAGAGCAGGAAGCAGCTACTAATGAAGTCCACGCACCTGGAGACACCCAGTTTTCTTGATTAATAACTCCAAAATACTTCTTGGCCACTTGGAGGCATCTTAAAATAATCCTTTAAGCTGAACATAAATCATGTGTAGATTAACCTCCACCTCTCCCGTTTTCGGATAAGGGGTTTCCATCTGTAATTTTCTTGGCAAACAAAATTAACAGGAACTTGTTTCTCTACTCAAAGGCACTGATTTAATTTTTAAAGTAACACATATTAATTTTCAACGTTCTCTTATCTGCAAAATAATGTTCCCCTGCCGTGAGTGGGAAACACAAATTATTTAGGAATAGGTTAAGTGTCACGTTTGATGAGACACTTTGTATCTCACACTCAGGCTTTTGACCATGGAACTATATATTCAGAGTTCAAAAAAAAATGATGCAGAGCCGGGGTGCCTGGGTGGCTCAGTCGTTAAGCGTCTGCCTTCGGCTCAGATCATGATCCCAGGGTCCTGGGATCGAGCCCCGCATCGGGTTCCCTGCTCAGCGGGAAGCCTGCTTCTCCCTCTCCCACTCCCCCTGCTTGTGTTCCCTCTCTCGCTGTATCTCTGTCAAATAAATAAAATCTTAAAAAAAAAAAAATGATGCAGAGCCAGAAGTCTGTCAGCCTGTGAAATGCTTTATCATTCATAAACACTTAATTTCCAAATTTTCTGAACAATCGTCCTGAGACACGAGTGTCCGAGTGCCCAAGGGCGTGACGTCATCCCCGTCCCAGGCCTCACGTACCCATGCAGTTGTGGCCTCCGTTGACCTGCATGTACTCGGGCGGGCAGATGCAGGTATAATTTCCCAGGGTGTTGTAGCACGTCCCAGGCCCGCACACTCCAGGGTGCGCAAAACACTCATCGATATCTACAACAGGCAAGGATACCCGTTAAGTCATAAAGCTACCGTTCCATGAATTCATGTGATTTAAGCTACTAAACAAAACATATGGCTGGGGCGCCTGGGTGGCTCAGTCATTGAGCGTCTGCCTTCGGCTCAGGTCGTGATCCCGGGGTCCTGGGATCGAGCCCCGCATCGGGCTCCCTGCTCGGCGGGGGGCCTGCTTCTCCCTCTGCCACTCCCCCTGCTTGTGTTCCCTCTCTCGCTGTGTCTCTCTCTTCAAATAAATAAATAAAATCTAAAAAAAAAAAACACATATGGCTGATTCCCCAAATCCATATTTTAAAAAAAAATTAGAATTTAAAGCAGCTCTACAGAAAAGACCTCAAAAGATGCATTTACATGACACAAAGTGTAAAGTCTTTCTTTAAAAGAGAAAAAAAAAAGCCAATATTCAAAAAGTCTTTCTTTAAAAGAGAAAAAAAAAAAAAGCCAATATTCAAAAATACAGGTGACCAAAAGAAATTTTTTCCTGAAGTGGCAAAAATAATATGAAAGGCACCCGTATATTATTTTAGTTGAAATTTCACATTCTTCAGACGGAACTGCTTTAAACGCTTGCTGTCCTCTTCTGTCATTTAAACTAAAGTTTAATGCCGACTTTAAACGGAAGGCAGTTAGGAAAGCCTTTATCTTTTTTGTCAATTTGGGAAGAGTTGACGTACATGGTCACATTAGTTTCGGCTCCACAACTTAGTGATCGGACAAGTTTATACCTTATGCTGTGCTCACCGTAAGTGTAGCTACCGTCTGCCCCGTTCCATCGCTATTACGGTATCAGTGATTGTATTCCTTACGCTGTACCTTTTATTCCGCGGCCTCTTCATTCCGTAACCGGAACGCCCCTTCACCCATCGTGCTACTTCCCCCCTCTGGGAACCATCAGTTTGTTCCCTGCAGTTACAGGTCTGATCCTGAGGAAAGCCTTTCTCTGGATAGCTCCCTTCAAATCAGCGGCCATTCGGGGATTCTAGAAGGAGCACAGCTGCTGCTTATTCTCCTTATTAAGCCGTATTTCTTCTAGAAACACTTATCTAATGTGTTCCAAAGGAAAGGTTATAATGGAAATAATTATAGTAACACATTTAATGTTCATTTTTAGAAACACTTGTTCATTGATTCCATAAATAAACACCAAGACTCTTAAGTTAGAACTCACAGCTAGAAAGATGACTAAGATGTGGGCCTTGCGTCAAGAAGCTCCCCATCTAGTGGGGAGACAGGGAGAAGTGAGGGGATGGAAGCAAGAAAGGCAACAGCATCATCTTTGAACGTCTTCACACGATGCCTCCTGACATTTAAAAATTACTGGAAAACGGTAACTTAATCGTTGCATTCCAGTTTACCTATTTTCCGTAGGTAAAACAGAACTCTTATCCATATTTGAACTACTAACTTATTTGATACTGATGTTTTCACACTAATCCAGCTTTCCCCATTTATAATCAACCCATGCACTCAGAGAAAAATTATATAGTCAATTACAGCACTTATGCTGTAAATTAATTTATCTATCACCGTACAACTGAGCAGCATGGATAGGACAAGGTAAAAGCTATGAACCAGGCTAACAGATCCTTTGAAAGAATCTTCTCCAGGCCTGACGGTAACTGTGTTCTAAAGAGAGCTAATGACTTGAAGGTGTCCATGAAGCTCGCCTTCACAGATGCGGGTTTCCTCGCTGAGGTAATAGCCCTGTGGGCACTCGCACTGGAAGCTTCCGAAAGTGTTGATGCAGTTTCCGCCCTGGCAGAGACCTGGTAACTCCTGGCATTCATCGATATCTGCGGAAGGAGAGACGGCTCACTCACAGCAAGTACCACCATCAAAGACCAGGGTTACTGTTACAGCCCTCCAATGTGTGCTGTACGACCCGCAGACTTCTATGCCCTGGGTTTCTTCTGACCATGGATTTTTTTTTGCTTTGTCATGCAAATTTGCTAAAATCCGAGAAGAGTGATTAACGCGGGCTGAGGATGACGGTACAGAGAGTTTCTCTGCAGAGCAATCAGACATCCGATCTCCGTCATGGGTCCTATCTTACCGAGTTACAAGTGGTTATTCAGCATCCTGGTAACTGGCTGTCCCATTGTCATTTTGCAAAATAACCTTGTTTAGATTGCTCCACACTAACTTTCCTACCAGCTTTTCTCTTTCTCTTGTTTAAATCTGGGTGACAATTAGAGGTACACTCACCTTCTAAGATGATTGTGATGGGGTTGGGTCTGAAGCCCTCACCTCCGGGACACAGGGTATAATACTCAGCTACAAAACAACGAGAGAGAAGAGATTTGACACCAGTGTCAAAGGGGCAGAGGCAAGGAAGAAGCGTTTTGCAGCTGCCAGACTCAAAACACAATCTAAGAGGAGTGAACTGCATTCTTTAGCGCCCTTTCAAATACACTTAAATGTATATTACATTTTACTGGAAGTAAGGTCACTACTTCACAAATTACACACACAACAGAATAACCAAAACCATTTGTTTTTGATTAAAGAAAAACGCTTCAAAAGCAGACAATGTAGATCACAACTTTTTTGGCTAGTAAATAAAAACAGACTCAAACCATTCCAAAGTTTCAACTGTGTCTGTATCAGACCACTCGTTTCAGCTGCAGACAAAATATGACTGACTTGAGGAGAACAACCCATCTATGAACCTGAACTACAACAATCCCTGAGAAGAACCAGGAGTGGTCTTTATTTGTGATCCCAAGGAGGACTGACAACATCACCATTCACACTGGACTGGGGTTAGCAATCGTGGTGTGTGTTTTTTTTGTTTGATCGTTTGTTTGTTTGTTTTTTAATCATATCATGGAAAACAATCAGAAGAGAGCATTTCCAATTCCTTTCCTATCAAACACTCTCGGCCCGTTTCAGCATCATCACTGCAAGCAGTCCAAGGTCACGCTCTTCCGCCTCGCCGCTGCCCCCACTCCCAGCGCAAGAAGAAACGGCAACTTGTCTTCAGCTGCCACTCTGTTCCCCAGCGCCATACTCACTGCTGTTGACAGGAGGGCATGTCTCGCAGGGGTTCCCCCAGGCCTTCCCCAGTGAGCAGCAGCACGAGGAGCGGCTGACGCCCACCCCGATCTCGGTGTTGCAGGACAGACTTCCGTCTCCTCGAGGCCCGAACTTCAGGTAGCAGTTGCCCACTCGGTTGTCTGCAGAGCAATACAGGAGCTTACAACTGCCCATGCCTCAGGAAGAATTGCTTTTCAGAGAGCGGCCACGCGAATGATGAAATTCAGACCCCACACACCAATGTGAAACGTTCATCTTCATCTCCAGCACAAAACAATCTTCTTGCTTTGAGCCACCTCAAGATTGTGTTGGACGAATTATTAAAGATGGACTTTCCTATGTTTAGAAATCCACATAGACCACAGACTAAACAAGTTTCCATGTGAGAAACTGCTCATTTGGGGAACTTTTGGGCCTTCACTAATAGGAATGGAGGAAATTTTTGTTATAATCAATCTATATCATGAGTTTATCAATCATGGAAATAAAATCCCAGAGAAGTCAACTTAAAGCTGTGTATCCTATCAAAGAAATATCAATAACCCCATCTCCTGCTTCTCTTCCCCATTATCTGGTTTCATTTCTGTTTGCACAGAGACCTTTGAGAAGTTTGGGCAAAGGCAGTCAGTAACAGCTTTAGAGAAGACACTTAAGACATCAAAGAATTTCAGTCTTTCCCTTGTCTCTACCCGTAATTATCATCTAGCTCATCAGTTCCATGACTTTAAAATACTGTGTTTTTGCTGAGAACTCTCAAATGTACAGTTCCGTCTCTCATCTCTCCCCAGAACCCTACACTGTTCTGCTGGTTGCCTGTTTGATTTCTCCCCTTAGATATCCAATAGTTACTTTAAAGTCAACACATCTAAAATCAAACTCTTGGTACCTCCTTCCTCCACATAAAAAACCTACTCCACTCCTCTCTTGGGTCTTCGGCATTTTCAATAAACACAGCTCCATTTTTTTCAGTTGTTCAGGCCCTAAACCTTGGGGTCAGTCTTTGACTCCTTACTGTCATCCCGTATTCAATCCAGTAATAAAGTCAGTCACTTCCATATCTGGAACGTGACCCCTCACCACTGCCTCCGTGAACATGAGCCAAGCCACGGCCACCTCTCTCCTGGACCACTGCAACGGCTTCCTAACTCAGCTCTTCACTTCAGTCCTTGACCTGACGACAGTCGACTTTCCCCACCATACCCAGAATATCCCTTCAGAAGTATTTCCAATGGCTCACCTTCTCAGTCAGAGTAATATTTCAAGTCCTTAGTATGGCCTACAATATGTAGTTTTCATACCTGGATGCACATGAGAATCATTTGGACAACTTTTAATTATTTTATTTTATTTTTCTCTCTTTTTTTTTTTTCATTTTGTTTTTTGTTGCTGAATCTCAGGTGCGGAGAGATGAGCTAAGTCTTGGTTCTGTTCTTACTAAGTTTGCATTCATTCATGCTTCCTCCCGCCCCCTGCCCCACTCTCTCTCTTATCCTCATCCCCTACCCAACCATCTGAATGTGTTTAATCATATCTTCTTTTGCCTATGTTCTTATAAAATGAGTATTTTTGTTTCCATGAGCACATTTTAAATTTACATAAATGGTATTTTGTCACAGATCTCATTCCATTTTTATTATATGCAATCTGTCAACTCTATGGGGTGCCCAATTGTCATTTTAAATCTGTCTACTCTCCAGAAATGGTTTCTAAGTCCCTGCTACCACAAGTACTGTGGCAGTCAATGTCTTTACCCATGTCTGTGCATGGGCCTGTCAGTTCCTTTCTTTGCTGTCTAGAGACAGGGGAGAAACTGCTGGTTCACAGAGTTTCCATATTCTTAGGCCTCAGTGTCAGGAAATACAGTTACTGTCATTTACCATCTGCATCCAATGGAACTTTCCAATTTTTTATAATAACTTTGAAAATAATTTACAGGAAAAAAAGGCACAGTGAAACAACTTCACTAGAAATTCTAATAACAATTTAATCATCTCTAATTCAAATTTTTATTCCCGATTTTCTTGGTTTTGGACCAAATTTTCTTGGTCTTGGAGAGATACATGCCTGAGATGGTCCTATGAACACAATTACCTGCCCATTGGCTGCCATGCATGAACCTGAAACAGATTCATTTTGCAAAAGCTGATTACACATTTCAAACACATCTCTAATGGCTTCTAACTTATCATTACTTCTTAGGTTCTTTTTCTTGTATCATTAATACACAACGTCTGATGACATTTTTGAAAACTGTGACAGGTCCTCATTTTGATGATGAGAGGACAGCTGTTTGCTCCACAAATTAAAAAAAAACAACAAATTTAATTTGTAGATTTATCAATACCAGCTAGGATAACCAACCCAATGATTTTTCTACATCCCATATTTCCTTTTAATAACCTTTGTCTAAATACCTGCACCTTCATCATTAGCCCACTTATGAACCAAATCAATTACACTTAGGGTATAAAAGAATAAAGAGACCTGGGAGGGATGACTCAGGTGCTTGTCAAATACTGCATGCTGAGGTTCTTCCTACTAAGAGACGAGAAGACCGTATTTTCTCTGTCTACAGAAGTCTACTATTCACTCACTCTTTGACTCCTGAATTTGAAAAATCTCTTCTAGGATGTTGGTCTCTGAAGACTAGCAGCAGCCCGGCATTTGGCTTCAATGATCGATTTCACCATCATTGGAATCTAGACTGGAGTCTATGTTGCATTCATCTCCCGATCCATCTGACACCTGGGAAATGTTTTTCACACCCTATTTTCTTCTCTTTGCCATATGGCCAGAAAGTGAAAACTTCTGAATTCTCAACTGTGTTCAATACATGCTTAAAGAAGATTCCAAATATAGTGTCTCCAGTGTTCTTTCATACCTTCTTGGAAGATGATGCCACCCCCTGAGCCACACAACACAGTAAGAAAACTGAAGATTACAAAATGGTGACATTTTTTTCACTATTATGTCAAACCTTCTGGGTGATGGCATGATTTTCCACTTTATTATTTTTATCTTTGTTTTTAGCATCATTGGACCTAACTGATAAGTAATGATGAAATAAAACCTAAAATAATAAAATGGAAAATGGAAAATAAGATCACCAACATCTCATACTGCATCTTAGACTCAGAGGAGGGTCTAATGGGCCATTATAGTATTTGTGAGATAGAATGAGTCTCCGTCCTTTGGAAGACCTCTAAGAAAAAAATAAGGCCACGAAATATCAATCCACACAAACAGAACTGCTCTACAGAGAAACTTAAAACCTAAGTTGATGATATGCTGACAGTTAATCTGGGTACCGTTTTCCAAGAATATTCTCTGCAAGGCTACCCTGATCTTCACTTCTACCTGGAGAACAGAGGGCCCTTGAGGTCCATGTTCCTAGCAACACTTTACATCATCCAGGTTGCTGAAGTTTTGTCAGTCTGTTAGGCATAAAGTGATAGTTACATAGTTGTTTTGATTTATTCTTGTTACTAAAGCCTTTGGGCGTTTGCTCATTATGTTTGTTCACTTTTGCAGTACTCCCTTCTATCAGCAGCCTGTCCGTAGCCTTTGCTTCAACAAAGTTTTTAAGCAATACTGAAGTGCCAATGACTCAATTTCTGGGCATGAAGCAGTCATCAGCAGATTTTTACAGTTCCAAATGGGATTTTACTGCGTAGCTAGGGTTGAGAGCCACTTTGCAATCGAAGTGATTGCTCCTTCTCTGATTCCTCCCTTTCTCTTGGAAGGTAAACGTGACAAGAGTAACCATATATATATACTGGTAATCTGGAGTTTGTTAAGGGAAAGGACAATTTTGTTTTCAAATTAATTACAGCAAACACTCACCCCAGTGCACTACCATGAAAGTGTGGGTATTTAACTCTACGTAGTTCTGTTTGTTTCACTTACCAACACAACCCACACCAGTGGGGTTCAGCTGGAAATCCGGGGGGCAGTTACACTCGTAGCGACCAGGAGTGTTGACACATAGGCCATTCACACAGTTTATGGGATCCGCACACTCATCAATATCTAGGAAAAGCATTTAAAATGCCCATATTAACATCTTTACTTTCTCTCTGCACACGGCTGTTTCTAAGAATTTGGCGGAATCTTTGCAAGTTATTAAAGATCTTTGGCAAGGCCTCAGCACAGTGGAATAGAGATCAAATCCTTGTATAGACCTACAACAGGTTCCACAGATCAACCACATGGTACTCAGGACAGTTATCATTTAATATCTTTAATAAATAATAATTAGATGTTGGGATTCTGAAGAAGAAAAAATGTTACCATCTGCTTAACTACAATGATGTATAGACTTATGTACATACACAAGCACTACATACATTTATACAAAGAAACAGTTTCCTAGTTTCATGTTAGATATTTTATATTAAGTTATTTATATAAAATATATCAATTCCACAGTTAAAAATAAATGTGTCAGAATGTAATTTTTTTTTCAAAAAATTACATAAGGTATAAAGCAGGCTAAGCAGAGGGCTGAGCAGAAATTTGAGGAATTTTTATACTTCGCACAAAATAGTCACCTCAACTAATAAGAACCCAATCAAACCCTTTATTGGCCATACCTGTGCAGTTCCCTCCGGTTCTGTCCAATTCATAACCATCATCACAGATACAATGAAACATTCCAGGCAAATTATTACATGTTCCAAACACACAAATATTTTGGAAGGAGCACTCATCAATATCTGAGGATTAAAAAAAATAATCATCTCTTCTGTACAAAGACATTTTGATTTAATTTATATCACATTAATAAATTTTTTCTGTCTCGAACCATGAGAGACGATGGACTCTGAAAAACAAACTGAGGGTTCTAGAGGGGAGGGGGGTGGGAGGATGGGTTAGCCTGGTGGTGGGTATTGAGGAGGGCACATTCTGCATGGAGCACTGGGTGTTATGCACAAACAATGAATCATGGAACACTACATCTAAAACTAATGATGTAATGTATGGGGATTAACATAAGAATAAAAAAAAATTTTTTTTCTGTCTCCCCAGACGTTTTTATGTAGTAAAAAATTTTCTTTGTCTTTGACTAGGTAGACCACATAAATGGCAAACAACTAATGTTCATCTATGGAACAAAGGTCTAAAAGAAACATTTTATTTTACTGAGCATTTTAACTAACTGTCTTGGGTTATACTATGCTTTAAAAAAAGAAAGAATTTGCCTAAGGCATAAAAATAAAAAACCAAATATGAACATGTCAATGGCATGAGACTGTAAAAAATTAAACATAAAAACAAATTCCAAGATTCTAATAACTTAGTACAAACACGTTTTATAAACATCCATAACATACAAAGTATAGAGCATATTTTAAATATTAAAGATATCATTAAAATTATTTACTTTTTAAAAAAACTTTTTCTTATTCTACAATCTAATAATCTGTTACCATAAACTTAGTTTTAAATAGGGAAATAATTTTTTCTAATAGCATGTAATAAGATCAACCATTGCTCTACGTTCTTACAAATTTCATTAAAATGTCTCCATTGAATTGAAGTCATAAATTCGGCTTATGAAACTCTTCCATGAAGCTTTAATTCGGTCCATAAGGGAGAAGTTACCCCTCCTCATGCATATGAAAATGAAGGCATCTATGTGTGTGTCCAGCTGTAGAAATAATCTATACTTCTACTTGCAGGAAGAAGATGGACATTTCTGTACACAAATGACCTCAAACTCTGAGAAGGCAGAGCGGGTGTGGCATTTTAGGCCAAACGAGACCAGTCAAGCTAACGTGCTATTGAAAGACCGTTACGTATGAAGTTTAAAAGGTCTGCTGGTCATTCATCATAGTTAAGAAAGAATGAGCTTCAACTATATTAGATTTCAAGTGTGGTCCAAACTTTGTTTAGAAGATCAACTGATGTATCAATGTGTCTTTTCTTGTGTTGAGGCTATAAACACAGTTACTCACTTTATGCAAATGAATAAGTAAGACTCATTAAACTCATTTATAATTGAATGGTGTTAATCTAGAAGTGAAAATGGAACGGTATTATCAGCCCTCTTCATGTGCATTTTACTTTTAAATGAACTTTATTAGAAATAACTTCCATTTAAATAATGTAATACTTGTTGACACAAGTGAAGGTATTTCAGAATACGGTCTTGTTTTTGTTTAAATTGATGCATACTCAGAAATTCAAACAATACAGAAAAGTGTGGACAGCAAATAGAAAACAAAGAAAATAATACACAAATAAGGTGGCAAAAGCAGAGTGAAGCTGAAAAAATTTCTATGCAACAGATCAATTTGTTTTTATCTCCGTAGTTTCTGATACTTTCTAAAGTTAAGAATTGATGAAAAACACTAAAAACTGATGCTCTTTTCCCCTTACGTCAAAATTCAAATATAATTTCGAGACAGTATTAATGGCTTCTGTGCCATGAATTATAAGAAAATTAGCATTCACATATGCTTCCAACTCATTTTTGTTATTTCTATAATTTTCACTTTTTCAATGTTTATGGCATTTACCATAATCTCTGAAGTATCTAGTACTGATTCTTAAAGGAATCAGTAAGGCTTTTACTGCAACTCCTACATTTCTCTCTCGAATGGTGTTGCACGGCTAAGTTTTTTTTCCCCAAGAAGGGAGGGCCCACAGGTGTTTTCTGTGTGCATTATTTCACATGTGAGAATACGCCTATTGTTTTCATAACTGACTAACTGCTGAGGTAGAACATCTTCATATGTGTCCTCAGGATTCTGTGGGCCTCGTTCTTGTGTCTTCTGGTATTGAATGTTTTGGTTTTGTTCACGACATTCCTTTTCCATCTAGAGCCTGAAGAATCCTTCTCTACGGCTTAAGTCAACAAAAGTAGTAAGGCTAAGTCTCTGGTCTTATGATTTACCTTTTTCTCTAACATTCAGTGCTTTCTTCCATTTTGGGGAAATGTTTGGCTGTTCAATACTTTTTTCTATTCATTTATTTTGGGCTCTCTACTTCAGAGACACCAATAATACTTCCGTTTACGGTCTTTGTCTTTTCTCTCACAGTGCTAAGTTCCTCCCCCTCTCCCATTCTGACTTTTCTGTCCACCTCTTCTTTTTGTTCATTCTCTATGCTGCTCATTACATTTTTACCTGTGTCTTTCCTATTCTCTGCTGTTTCTATTGAATAGGTCTCTAATTTTGCTGTGTTTGTTTCCCATAGCTCTGCAATTTCCCCTTTTGCCTTTTGTCTTTTCTTGCTTCTATAATCTCTTTGAACTTGTTCACTCATATTTATGCTCACATTAAAGTCATCTATGGCACAAAGTACCTGTGGGAAATCTGCTTTCATTCCTTGGGTGAATTTCTTCTACTCTGGGTTGGTTCTCTCCTTTTTGTGTATTCTTTTACTGTTGTTCCACATGGCACCTGCAAGCTTGCTGTTGCTTACTTTCAACTTGTGTACACGCTACTTGGTCAGCCCTTTTATGAGTTTTTATATACTCTGGAACAGTTTAGATAGAGTATCTGGACATACCCCCCTCCTTATCTGGGCGTTATTTGGAAGACAAGTTGGGATATGGATTTCATTAAAGCTGCTATTCTGTTAGCCTAAGGTGGGAAGGAGTGAGGATGAAAATGGGAGGCTGTGTGCTCTTCTGCTGATACACCTGGCCTCTCTTCTCTCTCCACACATGACACCAAATGGTCTGTATCCATGTTTACTCCACTGATGATGGAGTCCTAGCCTGTTCCTGAGGGGCTTCCTCCAGGTTTTGTATTCTCTCATTTTTGTGGAGAATGTTGGGAAACGGCCAAATGCGGCAAGTTTTGGGGCTCTAAAGAAACTCTGAGAATTTGTGGTGAGAAGTAGAGGCTGAGTGGAAAATGTTGATCAGACAGTCAGTTCAGAGGGGCATATGTTATCAGATGGGAGGGTCTCAAGAAATCAAATTAGTGAATACAGGAGAAACTGTCTAAATGAGACAAAACCTGTGGGGAAAGATAAGACAACATCAAGGAGAAAGAGGCAGAACCATGGAATTACATTTTGGGATCTCAAAATTTGGCATTTGTCTAAGTGGGGCAGGGTCTCACTGAGGATGAATTACTTGTGTGCCCCTCTCCCTTCTCCTGGCAGGAGACGTTGCCCTCCCTGGCAATGATACACTGAAAAACCAACACATGAAGTACGTACAGTGAACACAAACTACCTAGCATCACCTCAGGGAAGGCCTGGGGAGAAGTTCTCGAAGGGCCAAGGCCTCAGATAAAGGAGTAGGATTATGGAGGGGAAATTATTAGGCACAAAGAACTAATTTTCTGAAATTTTATGTTGGCCAAAGTACCTGACTACTGCTGACTTGTTCCTTTTCCTACCAACTCTTGTCAAGTCGAAATGAGTAATAAACCATGTAAACCCAAAACCACATTGACTCACATTTTTTACTAATTAACTTTGGTGCTTACATGAAATCAGGACCAGGGGGAAAAAATGAAGCTCACTCTACAGTGGCCTTTATGAGATGCATTAGATTCTGCTCAATCTAACAGATCATTGTCGAAGCATGAATGCTTTCGGTTTCCGGTATCATCTTCCCCAGGGTTTACTATTCATTCTCTTGGTCTGATTCTCTAAAAATTGGTGGGTATGTATTGAAACTTCCATGACCTTTTAAGCACACCTTCTTCCTTCAGTACCACTTCAGGTAGTAAGATGGAGAGAGGCTCTATTCTGAGCCATTCTAGATGGTCTGATTTGTTTTTGTCTGGTTGCCACTGGTGAACTGTGTGTGTGTGTGTGTGCGTGTGTGTGTATGCTGATATTTGCCATTTCTGTTCATTTGATTAGATGCTAGTAGGGAGAGCCAGTAATCTGGTTTAATTTTATCTTTGCCCAGCACTTAGCCTGAGTTACCTTTTTAAAGGTTTTCTATGAATCACTAGTTTTGTTAAAGCCTTCTGGTTCCTTAATTGTTTTTAATCTTTTTCCTTTCTTCGTCTGTATTTGCATGGACTCCAAATGAACAGTGAGGACCCAAACGATATATAAAGCAAACTGAGTCTCTGAGAGGAAATCCCATTCTTTTTCTTGGAGAGCTATGGCATTAGTCACAAGTCTCATTTCTAGGAAAGAGGGATGACGTCACCAGTTAAGGGAAGGACACACTGCTCTTAGGCAAAAGGTGCAGGCCTTGATGAGTTCCCGGGGAGGACTTCCAGTCCCAGACAGATAGACAGACAGACGGCAGACTGAAACATGAAGGTAAAACATGAAGGTAAAACACAAGCTACTGAGGTTTTCGTAAACACATTACGTAGCAGTGATTGGGGGAGATAGCATCTCCTATGTTTAAAAAGCTGAATAGTTTTTCCACATGTCATTCATTTAGTAATAAAAAAAAAAGAAATGGTTAAAAAGAAAAAAAAAAAAAAAGGAATGCGCCAAACTTCCAACTGTTGGCTCTTGGCCAGGAAAACTTCATAAGAGATGAAAGCCGCCTTCATCATTATTCATTCGGCAGAATAATCCATGCTTAAACGAATGACTTTTATATGTACAGCATGTGCTGTGTATTCTGCTTCCAGGTGGAGCCTGTTCCAGCCCTTTTTGTGGTTGCGTGTGCTGGAGCTGATCCAGCTTGGCAACGAGCTGGAGTCGCAGGGACCCACCTTGGCAGGACCTGCTGTCGGAGGCTGGAGTGAAGCCCATCTCGCACTCGCAGCGATAGGCACCCGGGACGTTGAGGCACTGCCCGTTTTCGCAGAGGTTGATGTTTTCTGCGCACTCATCGACATCTGTGGGAGAAGCAGATGACATCTCTGTTGAGTTCCCCACATCGTGACACGGCTTCACTGGCTTGAGCTGGCGCTCACGAACATGAACCGATACCCAGTCGTGTTCCCCTAAACAAGCGTGTACAGCTGGCTAACAGAGCTGTTTAGCCTAAACCTGACATTCCATCATCACCCAATTAACAGGAGGAGGGCAGGTGTCTCTCGGATATTAGTTCTGTCATGCCAACTTGATGCATCAGTATTATACCAACATCACCGACAGATGACCAAGAACACTGAAATTAATCTTAAAAGGGTGTCTCTTCTAAGATTATAATGTTTTCAAGTGAACGAACAACTTGTTTCGTCACTAGTTCAATGAATTGTTTAAGCAAATCAGAGCTACTCTATGAGAGTTTTTTCATGTCACTATGACTGTATTAAAATACTTCTCTCTTAATTACGCAAATGAGCAGGATTCACAGACCATTTATATAACCCTATCAAATTGAAAAAGGGGGTAGTGCAGAAAGCAATGTTTATGGAGGGCCTAATATCTGCCAGGTAGAGGGCTAGCTGCCTGTCGAGCATGTTTTCGTTTAGTTCACCAGCCCTGTGCGGGTCAGAAGAGGAAGAACCTGAGGCTCAGAGCAGCTTCTGTGGCTGGGCCTGCATCTAAGTGCAGGTGCACCCGACACCAAGGCCACGCCCTTTCCTTCATACCCTGTTGTAGAGAAATGCAAAGAAAGGTGCAGTAAGCTAAGACTGAAAAGTAATGAAGCTTTAAATATTAAATAAGCATGTTTTCTTAAAGAAGCATCTGAAAGTGACGAGTCGGTGTTTTTGATGTCAATAATTAGACAAAAATTAGAGTCTGTCTTTTAATTGGGGGTTTAAAGTATGTGCTGAAATTCAACCGAAAACACCAATCTCCACAATCTTAAAAGCATCATACTTTAAGTCCAGCAAGCTGATGCAGTCATTCATAGGAGTATAATAAGGAGATGTCTTATTCTCAAGGAATGCAAAACGAAGAGCAGCTCAGTCGCAGCTAATGTTTATTGAACTCTTAGGATGTGTTTTCCTAAACCCTTCACTTGTGTGATTTCATTTCATCCTTTCAACACAATGTGACGACCTGAGATGCTGATGAGCACATGAACCAGTAGCGATTGGGTGCAACGTATATTGTATCCTAAGACACGAATAGTTTTCCCTCATGTCACTTATTTCGTAATAAAAATTGGAATGGGAATTCCCACCCCCTTTAACTACAGTTTTCTTTAAAGAGGGCAAGCTTATGGAGTGTTCCATGAAAACCATGCCAGAGCACACCTGAGGACTCTCACCCACCTGAGCAGGTAAAGCCATCTCCAGTGAACCCTTCAGAGCAGGCACATCGGTAGGAGCCCGGGGTATTTACACACTGAGCATTGATGCTACACTGGTGGGTTCCGTTCGAACATTCATCCAGATCTGCATGCCAAGAGAACAGAGCGATCAAGTTCAGAAACGAAAATAGAACCTTTAAACACACAGACAGATTTTCATTGGTCTTAATTTAAGTGTACAGTGGACAAGTGGGATTTGTTTTAGTTTACTTGTAAGGTCACAATTCTAATTCTCTAAGATCTCAGACCCACAATCCAAAATGTTCGTTCTACAAACAGGGGCTAAAATGATTAATAAAAGTATTTGTGAGATATCTAATAAGCTAGAATTTTAATGGTTAAAAGGTAAATCGGTGCTAGATTTCCATGAATTCCACTGGGCATAGACGTGATCACTGGTTCCTTTATCCCTAAAAAAGGGTCAATTTCTAAATTCAGGGACTGAATTTCAGAGCAGGATAATTAGCAAAGAGTTTTCAAGTTCCTTTAACAGATGAGGAAAACAAGATCTGATTCTTGATCTCGCAGAGTCTAGTCTAGTAGAAATGACACAAGCTAAACAAAGAAATATTGGCTATGTCAAATAGGTTGTATGTTCCATGAAGAAAAGGGAATAAAACGGGCCTCTCATTTGGGCTGCAGGAACAAGGAAGGGTCCCCCTGGGGAAGGAGTTCTCAGTGAACTTCACACCGGAACGATGAGTCGGAGTTAGTGTGCTGCCCAGAAGCAGGGAACGGTATTTCTTCCCTAGGGAACAGCACATTTAGAGATGCTGAGGAGGAAAAGAGCTCGATGTGATAAAAGACACCGGAGGAGCCAGAATGACAGAACATAGGAGCTGGTACTGATGGAAGCTGAAGCTGGAGAGCTATGGGAGGAGGCTGCAGGCTCGTGTAAACCACGGGAAGGAAGCTACATTTTATCCTCAATTTGAGGATTCAAATGATAATTTAAAGAGATCAGATTCATGGGTTAAAAGATCTGTCTGGCTGCTATGTGGAGAACAGATTAAAGGACCAGCAAGGCAATGAGCAGACACGTGAGGATGTTCTTTTTGCCTCAGAGAGAGGCAGAGACGGGGAGGTGGGGGGGGGGGGGGGCGCAGGGAGGGAGGGAGAATGGCTGAGAGTAGAGCAGGGGGATGGACATGGAAAGAAGAGAATGAATTTGCACGATGATTTGGAGTAGAAGTACTTGGACACAGTTAAATCTTTTGTAGTTTGCAGTAGTTGGCCAGAGTGATGGATGGACAAGGACAAAAAGGGGAAGGCTAGAAAAGAGAAAATATGGGGCCAGAAAATAGGAATGGGGGATATGGCTGAAAAAAAACCCCCTGTGAGATTAATGATAGGAGTGACGGCTAGACCAGAACTGGGTAGCTGAGTGAACTGAATAATGCCATCAGGGAACGTTACTTAGCAAAGTTATTTGGAAAGTATGATCGTTTCTATTCACAGTCAGCTCCTACACATTAGACAAGTATAAAACAACTGAACGGCCAAGAGAGTATACTCCAACTAACTGACAATATTGTTAACAGATCTTAAGGCTCTCCCCTTCAATGCTTACTGCTGGCTTACAAGGTTTTAGCGAGTAATCCTGGGGAGGTCAGTCGAGCTTGTTTTATTTTCTATTTTAAGTTGGCCTGGGTAATTCTAATCAGCCGGAACAATGCTTTGTTGGTAAAGCATGCACAACAGTTAAGCGTAGGAAGCAGCAGTACGTGTAGCCACGAAGGTGACAGACAGCCCCTCCACCCCCCCACCTCACAGCCAGGACAGACTCAGGAGACCCCAGCTCAGCAACTCAAAAGCCTGGAGAATAGCAACTGCCCTTCCTTCCAGTCTCCTCTGTCCCAGTCAGACCTCCTGGAATCCAGCAAAACCTTTTGCTTTCTCTGGAAGAGGAATTCTATTTTCTATGAAGAAGCTGGTACTGACCAGGTACAGACTCAGATTATCTGATAAAACCTTTCCATTTCCTTCACGTGTTACACTGGGTTTTAAGTCTCACTGATTGCTGTATGAAAAGACTGGAAAAACACATTAGTCATTTTTCATCGTACATCTGTTTGGACTTCTGGCTACACATCAAATAATTTTTACTGAACAACAACACATTAAAAAGCAGATGCCAAGGCATACTGCTGTGATGTGATAATTTATGCCAAGGTTAAAGGAAACTCTTAGGCAGGAATTACCTTGCAACTAAAGATAGTCTTTGATTTTCAAGAGAATAAATGAAAGACAAGGGCATATTCCTATTCAAGTACGTGTGTTAAGGACTGCGCAAAGAGCCTCAAAGAATTTCGTGTCTTAGCAAAGGACGTTCACATCTGCAAACTCACCAATACATTTGATGCCATTTCCAACCCAGCCTTCTCTGCAACTGCACTTGAAGCTTCCCGGGACGTTGAGACAGGAGGCATGCATGTCACAGTTGTGAGCACCAATTTCACACTCGTCCACATCTGAGAAGGCACAGTTAATATGATGAAAATTAAACACAAAGCTAATTAATTCTGCACAGGTAAAATTTTTAAGTAAACATGGAACTATCTAAGTTGGCACGGAAAAAAAAAAAAAACCACTAACATCATTTTTATTTTTAATTTTGTAGGCACTGACAAGATTTGGAAGTTCACGATCCGAGTCAAACAAGCCCTTCTCTACTAGAGGAAACTGCCAGTCACTTTCTGGTAGGACAGAGATACTCCCCCCAGGGAGATATGTGTGTCTGTCCCTCCCCACCTCACTGCCTGGGCCCAGACAAAACTCCATGCAGAGGGCATGTTTTATAAGATGTCAAAAGAAATCGCATTTCCAAAGTAAGACTCTCCTATTCTTTCCTATTAATATTTATTACATGTTTTTCATAAAGATTAAAACAAACCTGACTTTTAAAATAAGTAATAATTCTTGTTATTTTTAGAATCAATACAGTATAGTATAGAGTATTTGAAAACTATCATTTTAGTGTGTATTCATCTTTTATTTATTTGAGAATATGTAAAAATACTCACTGGAAATTTTATCTGGAAAATGAGCAGAAGCTTTTACCAGTACATAGGGATACACACACACATATACACACACATATACATACACGTAGATATATACATACTACATATGCGTAAACACATATGTGTGTATGAACTATGTAGCTTTGGTTCTCCAGAGCTCCCTAGAATAGAAAGAATAATCTTTTCTATCCAGCTCAATGATTACATGTTGTAGGTGCTGCAATCCTGGGCGCTCACACACATGCGTGCACACGCACAGAGCGACTGGCTTTGCTTCAACCTTCCTAGCGGTGAACACGCAGAGTACCCCCTTTTCCTCACTCGCCTGTCCCTGGAGGTGTTCATGTTAAGCGCCAGGCTGTGGTCCAAGCCACCCACCACCAGCCTTGAGCAAAATGCTACACGACAGCTTTAAATTGAACAACGAGGAAGACGTGGTCCAAAGCACTCACCTTGGGACTTCCCCGCCCGTTTTATGCAAAAGCTCAAAACTTAAATTTAACAGAGAAAGGAAACAAGAGACAAAGTGGATGGGGTAAGCAAAGAAAGAAAGTGAAGAAAGAAAAGAGAGGGTCAGCTGGGGCCAAAGTAAGAGAGGGCAAAAGCAAATAGAAAGAGAAGAGGGAAAAAGAGGGGAAGATGGGGGAAAGGAAGGCAAAGGGTCTAACTAGAAGTCTGCATTAATTCTGTCCAGTCAGAGGGACTGCAAAAACAAGCAACACATGGGATGGCTCCAGGTCTCCTGTGGGGGCCGCGGGCCTCCTAAGAAAGTGAACAGCAGCAGCGGCCCGGACCGCACGCCCCTGCCCCCACTCCCGACGGCGGACCACAGCCCACTCCGGCTGAGACACTGTGCCACCAGACAGGGGACACATCCTTCACACGTGCTCTGGGGCAGACACTCATTGCACGGTCACCACCTGGTGTGGGTCACGGTCTCACAGGTGCAAAGGAACCCATGATGTTGAAGGTTGGCCTCCGAAATAGGAGAAGCCAAAGCACACGGGGTCCTAGTTTGGGACCTACCTGTGCATCCTGTGGTCCCCTTCTTCACGGAATAACCCAGCTGACAGTGGCAGATGAAGGAGCCCTTGGTGTTCTCACATTCCCCAAACATGCAGATGTTTGAATTTAAGTCACACTCATTCACATCTAGAAAATTTATTTTCAACATTTTGGTTAGTACTTGTTCATCCTAGGAATGTGAAAGCTCTCGTTTAAACTGAAGAGCCTACTATCGAAATACACA
Organism: Neomonachus schauinslandi; assembly: GCF_002201575.2. Classification (NCBI taxonomy): domain Eukaryota; kingdom Metazoa; phylum Chordata; class Mammalia; order Carnivora; family Phocidae; genus Neomonachus; species Neomonachus schauinslandi. The sequence continues at coordinate 20,479,987 of NC_058409.1, forward strand.
GACTATTATGTTAAAACATGATCTATTTGCAAGACATAGTATTATTCTCTAGAGTTATGTTCAAATAGTTCTTCCGTTTCAGCTTTCCCATCTTGTAATACAGCTGCTTGAATTTTTAAAGTAAGTGAAAAAGCCTCTTCCTCTCGTGCTCGTAGGTCTGTGCACTCGTGTGTGTGTGTGTGCGCGCAGCGCAGATGTATGCGTGGCACTGATCCCGTACCCACCAATGCACGTTTTCATGTCCATTGAAGCCATGAAGCCGTCATAACACAGACACCTGTACTCCCCAGGAATGTTGGTACACTGGCCGCCATCACAGATGTCAGGCTTATTTTCACACTCGTCAATATCTGATGACAGAAAGTTAGCATTAAATAAAGACAAGAACGGCTCTGAGTAAGCTCAAACCCCGTGTCTGCGGTCCAGACCCCCTCCAAACACGGGGAGTGAGATTTGGGAGGTAACACCGGGGAGCTGTCCGCAGTGTACCTGCGCACGACCTCCCGTCGGGCATCAGGGCATAGCCCTCGCCGCAGCTGCATTCATAGCTGCCTTCTGAATTCGTGCACCGGGTGTCGCAGCCTCCATTCATGATCATACACTCGTCGATATCTGTGAAAACAACATTGCGACCCCGTGACTTATCAGACCTGCTTCCTTCAAAACAACAACAACAACAAAAAATAACGAAGGGAGATTTTCTTCTCTTTAAACAGATAATGCTTAGGGGCGCCTGGGTGGCTCAGCTGGTTAAGCGACCGCCTTCGGCTCGGGTCATGATCCTGGAGTCCCGGGATCGAGTCCCGCATCGGGCTCCCTGCTCGGCGGGGAGTCTGCTTCTCCCTCTGACCCTCCTCCCTCTCATGTGCTCTCTCTCTCATTCTCTCTCTCTCAAATAAATAAATAAAATCTTTAAAGAAATAAAAATAAAATAAATAAATAAATAAACAGATAATGCTTAAATGGCTTTGGATTTCTCTCCCCGCTATTGGGTTGGTTTATCTTTATATGATCGGTGTCTCTTAGCTCTTTCTACTTCCTTTTAGATAAGCATTCTATTGGACATGTAGCCCCAGGAGCCTAAGATTACAGAACTCAGAAATGCAGTAGTGATGGAGTTTAGGGTGTTTTCCATGACAAAACCAGAGACTCCTCTGCAAAACCACAAAACGATGGCATCCTACAGCTCTGTCCCCATTCTGAGAATCATGTTTAGGACAAAGGGCTTCCACTGGCTTCGTTATAGTGAGTTCAGCGCCAGGAGCTGACCTAGCCTGATTTGAGAAACGCAAGTTACAGACCCGTTTGGTGGATGCTGACCTGTACAGCCCTGCCGATCTGGCGTGGCCTGGTACCCGGGATTACAGGAGCACTGATAGGTTCCAATCATGTTCACACATTTCCCATTTCTACAGAGATTGTCACTCAGGGAGCATTCATTTATATCTATAAAAAGATACACAGCATTAATGTCTTTGCCGTAACCGTATCACTTAAAGTACCAAGGAATGTTGCACGTGACTACTGGTCCCCACGGTGGTTTGCGTACTTTTCAGGGAAGTAAGATGATCTCCTGGGGTGTTCAAAGGAAATACTGCAATCTGTATTTCTATCTAAGATGGTACCGTCCAGTAGAACTCTGTACACTGATGGGACTGTTCCGTATCTCTGCTATCCAGTACATAGCTGCTATTGAGCATTTGAAGCATGAACAAAATGATTAAGGAACTGAAATTTAAAAACATTTTTTAATTTAATTTTTTTAAAAAATAATCTCTTTGCCCAACATGGGGCTCAAACTCACAACCCCAAAATCAAGAGTCACATGGTCTACCAACGCAGCCAGCCCGGTGCCCCAGGAATTACATTTTTACCGTTACCAAATTTTAATTAAATTTAAGTAGCCACATCTGGATCGTGAACACGAGACCATGTACATGTAGCATATGCCAGAAATAAAACTCACTAGTATTTAATATACGAATTTACACTGGCATGCTCACCTGGTCTTTATTAGATGGTCAAGAGTTGCCTGAATAATGTGGAGGATCCTGAGGGAAGAAGGCTGGTTCCCCAAGCCACAGGGCCTGACACCAGGGCCTCCACTGTTTGTGTGTTTCCATCTTACTGTGTTTAGTGTGCCTCGACAGGTGGATCCACATCACCTACTTTAAAATCAACTAACCCTTATAAGATAGGCAGGTGCCTTATAAAAAACTTCTGCAAAGGTCTGTGGAATCAAGTAGTGCTATTACTGCAATTATAAGAGAACAGCAAGAAAACAGTAGCATACAAGCTACTCGTGAGACACAACGTAAGGTAGAAACAATGACAATATCATTGGGTAAAATTAGACCTTCATCCCAGATTCTCAAAATTACCAAGAAGACTGCGTGACATGTGGATTTATATCTATGATCGTGAAATGCATATTTCATTAAATGTGCAAAAATATGCATCTTATATTATATAATACACCTGTAAGGGGTACTTTTTTTTTTTAGCTATAGGATCCATGAAAACTAACAAAATAAATTCGAGTTAGAAACAGGTCTCTGATTCACTGAATCACAAAGATGAACAAATATTCTGTAATCATCTTTATGAAAAAGTTTTAGTACCGCTATTGAAATGAAATAAAAATATTTAGGGGTGCCTGGGTGGCTCAGTTGGCTAAGCGCCTGCCTTTAGCCCAGGTTATGATCCCAGGGTCCTGGGATCGAGCCCTGTGTCGGGCTCCCTGTTTAGCGAGGAGTCTGCTTCTGCTTCTGCCTTTGCCCCTCCCCGCTGCTCATGCCTTCTCTCTGGCTCTCTCTCTCAAATAAATAAAATCTTAAAAAAAAAAATTTTTTTTTAATTTTTTCAATTTACCTTTTAAAAAATGTCTGTTTAGTGTATGATTTAAGATTCACCTAATATGTTAGCAGAACAATATAAATAGGGTTTATAAATAAATACATGTCTAGTGGAAAGGTGTGCTCAAATTCTGTTTTGAAATGGGGGTGTGCCATCTGCTCTGTTTTAAACCATTTTTACTTGCTGACACTTGCAAGAAAGATTTTCTGTGAAGAAAATGTTTCCTGACCACATCAAGGTTTTAAAACGAACACACCAGAGCTCAGGAGTCCCAGAGGCCTCCATATACATATGAAAAGCTGTCAGATGGAATGCTCCAAGACCAGCAAGACCAGCTGGTGTTCTCACGGCACCCCTGCCACCCCCCGCCCCTCAGCTCTGTCAGCGAAGAGACCAGGATCTTTCTGTGACAGGAGGGTGAGGAGGGAGCTCACGTGCTCCCACACACAGGAGCAGACCCCGTGATGACAGACACGGGGGTGCTGAATGAATGGCAGGGAGATGCACAGGGGAATGCACAGGTGAGCCCTCAGGGAACAGCCCTTCCAACAGCAGCAGCTTCCCCAGCCCATCGTCTGTGGAGGAGGGACCTACGTGGCCTGACACAGGGTCCACCACAGGCGTGCCTGTCATCAAACAGTGGGTCACCAGGACAATGCCGGCTCCTTTGAGTGTGTCACTGAGGCATTCTCTAAGGACACAGCCCGAATCCAAATAAAGGGGCTCTGAATTTCCAACTTTGAACCAGCTAGATTGCACGTGCCCAAAACAACAAATTTGTTAGAATTGACTGGCTGATCTTTAGGATCTCCACCAGGTGAGCTGGGTGGGTTTATATGCTGAGGAGACAAAAACTCACCCACACAGTCCTCACGTGACGGTGACAGCTCGTGTCCCAATGGACAGTCACACTGAAAGCTGCCCTCAGTGTTCACACAGGTGCCACCCCTACAAAGGAGAGGGTTACGTTCACATTCGTCAATGTCTGAAAGGTAAAAACGTGAGATCCATTAAAGAACTCTGAGGGGAAAACATTCACGTATACAGCATGGGGGGAGAAATGATCATCTGAGGTAAGTGGGACTCAAACGTAAGAGACAGGTTTCAGAGGTTTGGATAATGTTCTCCTCACTTTTTCTACTACCAGTAAATAAATGGTAAGCTTTTTTCTTAAAGACAGTGAGTTGTCAGGGAATTGACTTGCATGAAACAAGCAGACTCACAAGAGAAAAAAAATAAACAATATTTGTTTCACATCACCCTAAATTCCAGGCACCATATATTGCTATCCATACCACTAATCAAAGTAAAGGAAAAATCACAGACTGATCACCTTTTATGTCCCGTGTGGTGAATCCTGTAAGTCACTAAATATGGACCAAAAGGTAGGCAGTACCAAGGGATTGTAATAACACACAAAAAAAGAAATAACATGGGATTTGAGTGGCTGAATATAAATTTGGGGTCACCACCCAAGGTCATGCATGTTAAGTGAATCCCTTGTGGGTATTAGTCTGTGCTGATTTTAGATTCTATGAACAAACAGAACCCAGTCTCGGTATCTCACTGCCACCGAGGCACCAAGAGGCTGGGGCTCCCCGAGAGTTATCTCGGAGCAGATTTCCTGTCTGACACTGAAATCTGTTCTCTCGCTCACCACAGCGCCTGGCCAAGCATGCTGCTAACGGCTCGGAGACAGGCTAAGGTCGAGCTCCCTGGTTTGGAGACTGGACGGGAAGAGCTGAAGCACACTTACCCATGCAGTTCTTCATCATCATGAACCCACTTTCGTAGCCTTCGAAGCACTCACACTCGAAGCTGCCTGGCATGTTGACGCAGATGCCACTTCCACAGAGGTCAGGAGAAATCCTGCACTCATCAATGTCTAAGTCACGGGGTTGAAAAGAAATGAAAAAAATCGCATGAGAGGAGCAGGTACTGAAGAGCAGTGAGGCAGGTGCGGCCTTCCCGGGGAAGGTACAGCCCCCGGGAGGTGCCGGCGAAGTTAGCGGCTAGCAGTAAGAAGCTCTGCGTGCCCAAGATCAGCTCGAGGCGGACGGGGCCCTGGGCACATTCCTTTCCCCAACTGCCAAAACTGTCACGGCCAACGGGCAGGTGTGCGTTGGCCTTTAAGAATTCTGGAATTGTGGATTTCTCTTTGTGGCTTAGAAGTGGTAACAGAGGGATGAACAGAGCAACTGCGGTATGAGCCAGACAAGGCAGGTGGCAGAAGAGGACGCAGTGGACACATGGAATGAAGTCCTGGGCACGCAGTGGGGTGGCTGGTGACCAGCACACCCAGCCAGCCTCAGAGGCAGACGTGGCCCCCCAACTTCCAGCTAGACAGTGTACATGCATGGCGGAGCTGTGAAATATGCTCCGGGGTCTGTTTATCTGTCACGTTCAGATGTGGAGGGGCTACTGATTGATTTCTCAAAATAAAAATAAAGAAAAATGATGTGTTCGTCGCTCTACATACTACGGAAAATAAGACTCTTCAACGTCAGCTTTTATGTTATCAAAAACAAGATTCTCTGAGGAATATCCCACACTCGTAACTGAGATTTTTTCATAGAGAAGTCATGTCTATAAATATAATTGAGAAAACATGATGTATTTAAAAAAAGTTTTTTTTGTCAGGAAAGTTTTGGTAAGAAAAAATGCCTTTGCTGGCATCTCTTCATTTTGGTGAATTTTAATTCTGAAGTTCTTCTACCACAGGATTTATCAGGGGGTAACTTGTACATGCTCTCTTGGGTGTCTCAGTCTCAGAACGTCAAATGCTTTCTCCCAGCATTTGGTCTTTATTTATTTCCCAAATTACACGCAATACTGAAGATATGCTTTTAAACAAAATTCTTAACACCATTCACTGATTCAATTAGGCAGCTAACACTATGCATATTGATTCTCTTGCTTGTTGTCTATCAGTATCTAGAAACTGGTAGTTAGAGATGTTTGAAAAACAGAGAATGAACTCACTGGCAGAGCACAGACACGTTCTGGCTGACGTGATGTGCTGGTTGCTGCAGTGTGGAGTGTGGACTCTGGAAGCAGACACCTAGGTACCAATCCTAGTTCTATCATCTACTGGGTGAAGAGGCCTGGGAAAATCATTTCATTTGTGTGCCTCAATTTCCACATCTGTAAAATGGGGAGTATAGTACAACCCACCTGCTAGGATTGAGTGAACCAGTATTTGTCAAGCGCTGAGAACAGTGCCTGTCTCATACAAAGTGCTGTATCCACGGAAACGGTTTTCTGCTAAAAACTGGTATTTTGGGAGGAGGTGTCTTTGAACTGGTCCTTTGAACAGAAATTCTAACTTTAGGGGGCTCCTGGGTGGCACAGTTGGTTGAGTGACCGGCTCTTGGTTACAGCTCAGGTCATGATCTCGGGGACTTGAGATCAAGCCCTCACTGGACTCTAAGCTCAATGAAGAGTCTGCTGAAGTTCCTCTGTGCCTCTGCTCCTCCCCAGGCTCACGCGCACACTCTCTCTCTCTCTAAAATAAATAAATACATCTTTAAAAAGAAGAAATTCTAACTTTAAAGATGTGGAATGAATAGGACAAGAGATAAAGTGCACAGGTGAAGAAAAGTAATGCATTTCAGAGAACAGTCCATTGCAGAGCGCCTGGATGGCAGAGGTTGACAGCACAAGGACAGGTAGGATGGGTGTGATTAGTGAGGGTGCCAAAAGAACACGGGCTTTAAATGTTGTGAAGAATGGCGGCCAACAGTGTCCCGCTGTCCTGTCATGTTATGCACCACAACACTGCAGTGTGACCAACAAATGTCTCTCTTACACAGTTAAAGGCGGCGAGTTTCAGAGTCATTAAGTAACTTGGCTAATTTCACACCAAAAACTGGAAGAACCCTGTCTTCACCCAGGTTTAAAACTGTGAGTCACTGAAAGTTGCTTTGTGGGCAGTAACACATGGTGGTTGGTGAACATGAAGGATCGATGGCATGGAAGACCCTGGAAGAATCTGCCATGCAGTGAATACTGCCACGTGTTGCCCAGTTCCCCCTTTAGGAAGGAAGGACTTACTCACCTTTCCCCTGCTGCTTCTGGGGGGCTTTGGGGCACAAAGCCCTGAGATGTAAACTATCTTCCAGAAATGCCTCAGCTAAGAGGAACATTCCTCATACTCACACCCCTTCTCTGGGCAGATGTATCCAAAGACTGGCCATACAGGTCCACAGACACCTAGTCTTGTTGCCCTAAGACAGTTCTGACGGGTCATCCTAGATCCAGAGCTCCCGGTGGGGTGGGCTGAGGGCCACACTGGGACTGATGGCCGCCCGGCCCACTTCTGCTTTCTTCCGTTCCCTCCCCGAGGTGTCGATCCCAAGAGCAATCCCTAGTAAACCTTCTGCAGGCTAATCTCTGCTCAGAGTCTATTTCCTGAGGAGCTGAGCCGGCACCTACAATAGTCTTGAAGAAAGAACAAAGAGTATAGTACTTGGAACAACCACTGCGATGGAAAATATACATAACTTCTTTCTTGTCCGAGACAGGGAGAGATCAAAACTAGATCTGAGGCCTCAATCCTGAGTGAAATGATGCTATTGCTATAGACAAGGAGGTCGCTAGGCAGAGGAAGGGTGGGGATGGGACAAAGGGAGGCTAAAGTGAAGAGGCGCTGTGGGATGGCAGATGCAAGTGTGGCACTGAGGCAGAGGAGAGGACAGAGCCTGCCTGTGCAGGCAGGGGGCCATAGGCAGCTGTGAGAGGCAGAGGACTCTGGAAAATGCCAAGGGCAGGAAGAATCTGTGAAGATGAACAAAGACACATCACTGGCACAGATGGATGACTGAGACAGGGAAGGACCACAGAGACCAAGAGAGAAGAAAATCGAGGAGGGGATGCGGCCAGCAGAGAGGTCATGGAGAGTATGCACCAAGAGAAAGGTATTTTTTCAACCTGACAAAGGTGTTCTGTGAGAGAATGTATATGTGCTTCAACGAGGGAGGGCAGAAGTCAAAATTACATGGATGTAGAAAGCAAACGGCTCTTCAGGAGAGAGAGGTGAGAGATAAAAGCAGGGCAACGGGGTGGCAGCATGAGGGACAAGATGGCGGAGGAAACGCGTAAACTTGTTTCCAGGTCCCGGGAAAGCAATAGGAAAGGGAGAGAAGTGCTGCAGAAAGAGGAGGGAGCCTGCTGACAAGGGCTGGAGCAGGTGCAGCAAGGGGGAAGGCATGCGGAGGAGCGGAAAACCGTGGAACATGAAATCTCACTGCCCGAGGGAGGGGTGGGTGCGGGCAGGGATCTGGCCGTGAGGGTGGATGTCAAGAAAGAAGAGTGGCAGTGAGCAGGGGCCTGAGAGGGCGTGCGGGTCAGAGGAGGTCTACAGGTAGAGTGGAGAGTCAGTCAGGGATGTAAGAGGTGAATGGTGTTGCTGAGCAGCCGTGAGTCCAGCTGAAGGCGAAGGAATGAGGTGCAGGTGGCTCCTCCCTCGTCAGAAGCCTGAGAGCCAAGCAGGAAAGCCACGTGGGGGGGGGGGGGGGGGGGGAGGATCGGGGGCAGCAGGGGAGGCGGAAAGTTCAGAAACTCTCCAGGGATGGTCGAGGCGGGCGGCGACCTGGGGACTCCAGTACCTTCCACAATAGAGAGTGAGGAAGGAGTCAGAAGCACATTTCAGTGGCGATCAGCAGGGGTGAGGGCAGAGGGAAGGAAAAAGTCCAAGGAGGGGATGAATAAAGAGAGTTGTGAAAATAAGATCTTGGAGATACAGTTCAAGAGTCTGGAATAATTTATTTAATGTCATAGAAAACTCTGGACTTCCTATCTTGTCAAACTAAAGGGAACAGGTATGGACAGGGATACATGGATGGCGACTGGAGCATAATTACTGAGGAAACTCTTCACAGATGAGGCAAATAAGTTACAACTGCTCTACTACAAACTTTCACATTCTTAAGAGATATTATGTATCATTTAGACAATGAGCGCTTGCTCTAGTGTATTCATCCCCCCGGAAATCCTACTTTTCTGTTGTTCCTCAGGTAAAACAGCATTTTCATGCTGTCGTGCGGCTCTCACAAGAGCTGGTTTGGAGAAGTGATTTTTTTTTTTTTTATTTGAGACAGAGAGAACGAGAGAGAGAGAGCACATGAGAGGGGGGAGGGTGAGAGGGAGAAGCAGACTCCCCGCCGAGCAGGGAGCCCGATGCAGGACTCGATCCCGGGACTCCAGGATCATGACTTGAGCCGAAGGCAGTCGCTTAACCGACTGAGCCACCTAGGCGCCCCTTAGAGAAGTGATTTAAGAGCAGGGAATAAAACCCAAGGAGCCAAATGTGGGCTTTTTTCGAAGGCAGTACTTTCCAACAGAGCGAGAGAAGAGAGCCAGGGTCCGCCAAAGCCAGCAAAAGAGCGGTCTTACCCGTGCAGTTTCTTTCCTCCATGTCCAGGGCAAATCCGCTGTTGCAACGGCACTTGAAGCTGCCGATTGTATTTCGGCACTTGCCGTAAGTGCACATCCCAGGGAAAGCTTTGCATTCATTGATGTCTGAAAGCAGAACAAAGCAGGAATGGAGAGCCAGCTGACTGGAAAGTGTGGGTCCCTCAGTGAAAGCTGAAAAGCTATCACGATGGAAAATAATGTTCCCAAGTCCGAACAGGGGCCCTCAACATCGTCAGTGATCACGTGGATGCCATGGAGAAAGTTTCAACCCTTTTTAGTGAAGGGTTCCGATCTCTTTCTTTCTGACCATTCATTTGGTAAGGTTTAGGGGGGGTAGGGAGCTTTCTGCTGCATCAGGGCTGCATCTGGTCAGCAGAGACACAGTGTGGAAGGATGTATGAAAAGTGAGGTTAGTGGCGTGTTTTACATCTTTACTTCAGTACCAGCCCATATAGGTGATTCATATTCCTGGGCCAAAAGGTCGGCCACAATTCACGTTTAACAAAGAAAATAAAGTGGCAAATTACATGCATAAAGCAAAACCAAATCTGAGAGAAAGTGGGAGGTGAGCTTTGGTGCAGAGAGGTCAACGCGACCCTGAAAGTTACCTTTGTAAAATGGCCGCCCTGTAAGAACGTCCCCTCTGTTAGCAAAGCCCGGCCCCCGGGGGCACAGGGTCTCATACTCCTTGGTGCCAGGTTTGGGGCATTCCTCACACTCCGTGCCCCAGGCTGCCCCAACCGCACAGCAGCAGGCATCCATGCGAAACTTTCCAGGAACAGGATGGACACATTCATCTTCATCCCACTTCAAATAACACTGCTCCATGCGGATGTCTACACGGCAAGTGAAATCACAGTTTGAGATGAAGGTGTCACGTTCGTTGACCATTCATATACTGAGTTTCAGCTCAGCACCTGGCATGATGCCGAGCTCTGGAAATACGATAATGGGTGAAAGACAGAGTCCCTGACCTCCTGGAATGGACTCCATAGAGTCACTTGAAGAGAACAAAGGTGGGTTCCTCAGTATTACTTTATTTTTCACAAGACACCTTCAGGAAGGAAAGATTCTCTTGTGACCAGACTCCTTCCTATCATCATCCATGATCCCTTTTGTGTATTGCTCACTTCAGAAAGAATAAGATTACTTTAGTGACAGATTCTTGTTGTTCACTGAATTGCTTAAAGTGGCTTGCAACCAGTTCTGTCCTGTCCCAGTCAGAAGCAGTAAATGATCAACGGTAATCTATCTGCCAACTTGGGACAACTACTAAAACAGCTTTACAAAGGAAAAAAAAAATGTTTTTGCATTTAAAGTTATTTTTTTTCTGTCAAATTTACCTTTGGTATGGTTTTTGTCCTGCATTATGTAAATTTGCCCTAGTCAGGGGCCAAATTATTTGCTTACATGTCACATTTTCCCTTCAATCTTGAAATATACCAGGATCTTAGAAGACTGACAAGAGTTACAAGATAGGATAAATTAGCATGGTCAGTAAATAACACATTTAACTGTTAGTCAACAGAGCTGTTGGTCCAACTACAGTCAAACACTTGGCTGTATGGATAATGAGATAAAAAAGGTTTTCTTTAATCAAATAATATGTTTTATTTGATGAAAGCCTTTCAAGACATTAAATCTTTTCCTAAACCTGAAATTGCTGAACAGAGTATGGCATCCCTAATGGAAATATAAACATAAACAAATAAATGTGTTTACTATTTTAGTTACTGTCAATACTGATTCTTTCAAGTGCTCAAGCAAAGGTAGCATCAACTTGAGCAACCTCCTTTAGCTTACAGTCACGTCCATTTCCAAGGATGGTAATTAAAAAGTCCTATTTTTAAAGAAAGAAATCACTGTGGTAAATTTACATTTTGACTTGGTAGACTGAATACAGGTATTCACAGTAGGTATTCTGCCTTATGTATCTGCACCATCACCAGCCCCAAAGCCATGCTCTCTACCAGTGTGAGGTACAACAGTAATCTTCGGAGCCTCATGACCTCAAGGCACCCAGTGGCCACTCCCAGTCACAGCCAACCCCATCCAACACTGTCACTAAGGATCTTAACAAGATATACAAGTTTTATGTAGGTACCCTGAGAACTGTGGACTAAGTCAAACTTTTTCTGAGGTCACTGATGTAATTTGCTCAAGAAGTGAGATTAGCTAAAAACAAAACAAAACAAAACACCCCCCAAATCATTTGAACTTAATATGTAAAGAGTTATGAGAGCCTGGCAGAGTAATCCTGTGTCTTTGCTACACAGATCTGTATCAATATTTGCCTCAGTAATCAAAACACTGTACACTGACCACATTATGGCCTGGGAATGTTTTTGCTGACTTGGGCAGAAATTAAAATATGTATTTGGAAACCTCTGGATAGTTCATGAGCTCTAGAGTTTGCTGCGGTCCTCACTATGCCTTACTACCACTTCCCTCATTTATGTTACCTGCCTGGCCCCTGAGAGTATTTGAATTTGGACCCCTGATCTAGATCAGTTCCTATCAGAGCAGTTTATCTCTACTTCTCTTCTCAGGATATTTTATATGTCTAAATGTCAGTATCTTCTTGAAACCTCCTCACATCCCCAGACACAATTCATTTTTGTACCATAATTCGAGTAGTGACAAAAACATTTAACCAAAGTACCTGGATGAAAACTCTAATACATCCTTTTAGAACATTATAAAAGGTGTGATTTCGAGTGATATTATTGGGAATTTATTTTGTTGAGTAATAATTTACAATCACATATATCTTCACATGTAACATCTTTTTGTTACTGAAGGCTATTTGATATTATTAGTCATTTGACCATACTGGCAATATTATTTGGCATCTTCAAAAGATACTTTACTTTTTTCTAAACTTTTTAGATAATTTAACAATAAAAATCTGAAAAGAATTTTTATTATTGGACTTTTGGATATTATAATTTCTTCTTTTTCCTGTGTTTTTTTTAATTTACATTCAATTAGCCAACATATAGTGCATCATTAGTTTTTGATGTAGTGTTCAATGATTCATCAGTTGCGTATAACACCCAGTGCTCATCACAGCACATGCCCTCCTTAATGTCCATCTCCCAGATATTATAATTTCTAATCAATTCCACATGACTTCATAGCCATACTTTGTATCCTAATTTAAATATACTATTAAAAATTAGCTTAAAATGAAATTCATGTTAATTATAATGACTCTGTACAGTGTTGCAAATATCTTGTACTATTAATTTTAAAATTCACTGATACGTGTGGGGTACATGGGTGGCTCAGTCAGTTAAGTGTCCACCTTCGGCTCAGGTTGTGATCCTAGGGTCCTGGGATCGAGCCCCATGTAGGGCTCCCTGCTCACCTGGGAGCCTGCTTCTCCCTCTCCCTCTGCCCCTCCCCCCTGCTCGTGTTTGCTCTCTCTCTCTAATAAATGAGTAAAAGATTTTTAAAAAAATAAAATAAAAATCACCAATTCATTTAAATACCTTAAAGATCTTTGAATATAACACTGTCATTACTCATGCTTTGTCTACAAGCTTAAATTTCAAATACAAACCTATATACAGTTATTTTACAAACTAAAACTTACTGTTCCAATGCATATTGGAAAAAAAACCCTTAAGTAAATAAAACATTATTTAGATACAATATAGAATTAAGGAAAGTTTCTTTTTCAATCATTAAACTCAGATTTAGTTAAGCATGACCCTGATAATGATAAAGTCAACTAGGCATTTCTGCTTTTATTTTTATGTGTTTATTTTAAGTAATCTCTACACCCAACATGGGGCTCAAACTCATGACTTTGAGATCAAGTCACATGCTCCAAGAACTGAGACAGCCAGGCACCTCTCAAGTAGGCATTTCTATACTAAAGATGTTGAAAAAAAGAGCTTCCTCATTTTAGATCTTTACAAAAAGAAGCATTAAGAAAATTTAAACTCTAAGGTGATAAAGGAATGTCTAGGATCAAGCAATGTTTTCAAAGAGAGACAACAACCTTGCCTATGACCTCCCCCACTGTCTTATTTAAGAGTGCAGCTGCAATGAACTGATAAACGTTGACTCCAAACGCTAGTTTCCAATTTTTCTTTTATGTTCAAAATATACATAGTTCTCTTATTCCATTGACCAATGTGAAAGACTGAAACTACCTAAAATATCTGATTAAAGGAACTAACTTTTTGAGAGAGTTTTTGAGCAGGACCAACTTCCTATATTATACAGAATCCATGTCATTTAAACACATTCACTTTAAAAATATACTCCAGTGATTCCCCCCAACCAAATATTTCATTTAAAGCCAGTTTTCCAGCTATAGACCCAATGATTTTGAAGTGGTCAATGCCCAAAAATAAGAAAAATTCATCCCTGGTTTCATGCATAATAATACACAAAGACATGAATCTTACCCAAACACACACGGCCAGTTCCATCCAACGTAAGGCCTTCGGGGCACTCACAATGAAAAGATCCTTTGCTATTGACACAGCGTCCATTTGGACAAACGCCAGGAAATACCTCACACTCGTTAACGTCTGCAGGGAAATAAAGTGAGCAGAGGGATAAAGATGTTAGAAATAGAAAAAGCAGGTGTAGTCTTCCCATATAGCATATTCAATCTGTAATACAATGTGGATTATTACTTGAGTTGAACAGAAATATTCCACAACGCAACCACCGGGTTTCCTAGGTACCAGCTGTGAAAATGACCACGGCCTTGCCCATCCATAAAACAGCCCAGACATGCTCCTCCCCCAGCTGTTTTGTGCCTTTATGCCTAATGATGGCCCCATGAAAAAAAATTTTTTTTAAAGATTTTATTTATTTGACAGAGACACAGTGAGAGAGGGAATACAAGCAGGGGGAGTGGGAGAGGGAGAAGCAGGCTTCCTATGCAGCAGGAAGCCTGATGCGGGGCTCGATCCCAGGACCCCCTGATGCGGGGCTCGATCCCAAGGATCATGACCTGAGCCGAAGGCAGATGCTTAATGACTGAGCCACCCAGGCACCCCGTCCCGATGCAAAATTACCCAACAGCATAAAAAAGGAGAAATGGGGAACTCTAAGCTGTTTTCTGAGAATATTATTCTAAAGCATTTGTTGATTACATTGAGTATTTTTATTGCAATTTCAAGGCTTTTAAAAATGATAAATATCTCCAAAGTGAATGTTCATTTTACCTACTGCTCTAACGACTTACAGTATCATCCAAGTATACACTCACCTTCACAAGAAACACCTTTAATCCTGGCAAACCCTCTTGGGCAAGCTGTATCTATGAGAACAAGAGGACACATTTTTACTTCATTGTAAGAGAAAATGTAACTGTTTTAAGTTCAAGAAACAGTACAGTGGAATCTAAGTTGAACTGAATAGAAACCACAAGCTGGGGTCTTAGAGCCCAAGGACTCCAGGTGCTCTCCATTCAATTCAGGATGGTACATGACACACTGTGTTAACTCCCGTCAGGGTTGACCCATATGGAGATTCTCAGTTTTCCTACCATTCACTTTTGTTTTCACGATGTCAGCTGAATTACAAGTAAGCTTTACTTACTTACATATAGGTTTAAAGGAAAGAGACATCATATTCTATATGGACATGCGCAAACAAGGACACTGGAGGATACTGACAGTCACCCAGCAGCTAAATTCCAGAAATTCCCTTTCTCGTCTAAAATGCTCAAAAGGTCTGCTTACAGTAAAAGGATAAACCAAATACATATTTCAACAAGTGAATAAATTTCACCAGAGAAGACATTTTAGGGAGGGTAACGATCTTACAGTCTTCGTCACTCCAGAAATACATAGGGAAACAGGTGCCCGCCTAGCTGAAGCAACAGCTTTCCAGTGAGAAGCCCAGAAGGAGCTCCTGGGCAGGCTCCTACCTAGTTCACACCGTTCGCAGGGGCTCCCCCAGGCAGCTCCGAGTGTGGCGCAGCATTCCGATTTCAGCGTAGCTCCATTAATGTTCACCTCACAGCGGTTGTCCTGGATGTTGAGCCAACACGTCCCTTTCAGGCTGTCTGAAGAGGAATAGGGAGGGATGGGGAGCTCTCATCTCTGAAGAGAATGTAATTCACTCTTGTACAACAAAGGCAATTCTTACAGTATTTAACAAAAGCATTATTTTAACAATGTTTTAACGTATATTCTTTAAGCATATTTATGTGTACATGTATTTACACAAATACAGTATATTACATACATGTAAATCAAATAATCATACCATGTACATCTCACAGGACATGATAACTAATACAATTTTATCTACCGATAGCCCATGCCACTGTTGTCCCAGATTTTATGCTGGTATTTACAAACTCAGGGCATTACCATGATAAGATCATTACTTGTGTGAAAAATGCAGATAAGACTGATCTTTTACGATAAATGCTTTGATACTTAAGATTTTACCAAGTAAAATTCCTTAAATCATTTTCTTTTCTTTTCTTTTTTTTTTTAAAGATTTTATTTATTTATTCATGAGAGACAGAGAGAGAGAGAGGCAGAGGGAGAAGCAGGCTCCCCGCCGAGCAGGGAGCCCGATGCGGGACTCGATCCCGGGACTCCAGGATCATGACCTGAGCTGAAGGCAGACGCTTAACCATCTGAGCCACCCAGGCGCCCAAATCATTTCCTTTTCTTTTTTTTTTTAAAGATTTTATTTATTTATTTGAGAGAGAGAGAATGAGAGAGAGCAAGCACATGAGAGGGGGGAGGGTCAGAGGGAGAAGCAGACTCCCTGCTGAGCAGGGAGCCCGATGCGGGACTCGATCCCGGGACTCCAGGATCATGACCTGAGCCGAAGGCAGTCGCTTAACCAACTGAGCCACCCAGGCGCCCAAATCATTTCCTTTTCTTGTAGTCCCCCACCAAATACACCACACATAATTTACGTCCTATTACAGAGAAAGCAGCATTTCTCTAACTGAAGATGATTATTTGATGAATAATTTACCAAAAAATCAACAATATGAAGAAAAGAAACATCACCTATAAAACCACCACTAAGACACACCAGGGCTAGCGAGTGACGGATTTTCTTTCAGGTGTTTGCCCGATGATGTATGTGTGAGTTTGTCTCTAGTTCAGAAAGGAATACATGCTTATGGTAAACTGTGTGAAGAAATGGGAGAGATAATATAAAAAGGACGTGTGTCTAATTAAAGAACATTTTGATTCCTATAGAAAAAAAGAATATTTTCTTAATAATGCTAAGACATTATTTGCCTTTTTCCACTCTCATTTTTTCACAAGTGTACATATAATAGAGTTTTCCAGAAGCTACACAACATGGAATAAAATTGTCATTCTGTTAAAAAAGAAAAAAAAAAAAAGGATGTGTATCCAACCACCTAGCGCTAACTACTTGTACATTTTGGTCTGTCTCCGTATCACATGTAAGTTAGGATCCCCCTTCTGTGACTGCGGCATAGCGGGCTTTGGAATGGTCACAAGGCATGCAGTCCAAGTGGACAGGGCCAGTGCAAGTCGGGTAAAAGAAATCATTCCCGAAGTCCTCCTTGCGGTACTGTGGCTCCCAGTTTAGGGTGCATAACATTACCAAGGTTCCTGTCATGACCTGAGCCGAAGGCAGATGCCCAACCATCTGAGCCACCCAGGCACCCCTCCAACGTTCCTGTCAAAACTCAGGTTCACAAGTGCGCAGGTGTGCGGCCCGGGAGCCTACATCTGACAAACTCCTCAGGTGAATGCTATGCAGGTGGTGTGTACAACAGCTTGACCAAAAACTTAACAGCATATTGCGGCTCACAGCCTTGGAGCACAATAAAGAGAAAGTATCTTCCTATAGTATTTACTTTAAAATTCACTTAATAATATGGCTGAAGTTTCACTGCCAATTTCGGCAGTAAACACAAAGCATAAGGGGAAACAGAGAAAGAGAATTACAATGAAATCGTCAGCACCAGGAAGGAAGAAGCTGTGGTTTCTGATTCCCTCCTGGACACGAGCAGGTAGGAGGAAGTGCCCTGCAGCCGAGGCCTCGGGGACAGAGCCCAGAACAAGACAACAGCGTCCCTGACTGGACACACACACACACACACACAAACGATGGGGCAAAACCGTGGAGAAGAGCTGGATGCTCACTTTGCTTTCTTCTGCTTTGAGATTCAGTTTGGGTGAAAACAGGTGCAAATGGAAAAGACTTTCTCATCAGACCATTTTTATCAGGTCTCAAATTACAGGCTTTTTATAGGCTTTTCACATGTTCGTTTACTTACTTGTTAAAACAGCCTCTAAAGTATGGATAATTTGCAGATGAGAAAATGGAGGCCCACGGAGGTCAACTAGTCTACCCAAGGTCACCCAGCTAGTCCAGTGTCCCCATCACACATCAAAGCCGCATATCCTGATTTCAGAGCCTCCACTTTGTAACCTCATGCTTCTTCTGGCTGGTAGGGTACCAACACTTAGAAGTTACAAAACGCACTGACGCAAAGTGCACATATACACATATTCATCTCTCTCGCTCTGATTGGTTTTCTGTGTGTGTACAGACACACACACACCAGATGTAGTTATATAGCTGTGGGGTCAGGGGCTGGTTAAGAACTCTGAAAAAAATAAAGCAGGCTAAGCAGTCTTGATTGGAAAAAGACTGTTCTTATCTAGGGTAGTCAGAGAAGTTCTCACTTACAGTGTGACCTCTGAGTGAAGGCTATAGGGTGGCAAATAGCGAGAAAACAAAGATAAGACAGAGGCTACAGTAATAATCAAGAAGAGAAATATTGGTGGCTTGGATTGGGGGGCAGTGGTGGTGAGAAGCGACTGGAATATGCATAAATGTCAAGTACAATCAACAGGAATTGCTCATGGATTCAATGTGGTGTTTGAAAGAAAGACATCAAAGATAACTCCAAGGATTTGGGGGCTGCTGATTGGAAAAATGGAATTTCCATTTGCCAAGACAGAAACAATTCTGGGAGACACAGGTTCAAGCCAAAAGATAGCAACTGTGTTTTGGCCATGCTAAATTTGAAGTATCCATTGGACATCCAAATGGAGATAGTGTGCAGACAGTTGGAAATACAAGTCTGGAATCAGTGGGGATGTTTAGGAATGACAGATACATTTGAGGGTCAATGGAGAGGCCATCTAAGCGTGAGTGTAGACAGAGAAGCCAAGAGGTTCAGGGCTGACCAGGGAGACACCTCAAGCTGGAGGGCAGGAGGATATGGAAGACATAACAAAGGAAACTGAGAAAAAGGGGCCAGAAAAGTGAAAAGATAAGACCAGAAATGGAAAACTTCTTGAGAAGGGGTGAGCGAAAAGCACTGCTAACAGTGAAGGTAAGAAAGAAGGAAGGACCACTGTATTGACACCATGGAGGCTACTGTCCTTGTCATGTCCATGGAATCTGAGGACAGCATGCAGACCCAAGACAAAGACGAGGGAAATTGGTTTGGATTACAGGGAGCCATCGGATGTTGAGCAATGTTATGCAGGAAAGATTAATCAAAGGTATTGTTCTATTATATTTAATAATTTTCAACCAAAATACAATAGTCTTTGTGAGCCATTTATAGAACAGTTTAAGATTAATTTATATTTAGGGAGTTTACACAATATATTCTAAATCTCTAAACATTCTAAGTGTCTATCTAGTTCCTATATGCTTTAACTAATTTTAATCACACTGGGGAATTCTTATTCAGTTCTTAATATAGACACTTGGCTCCTAGGAAAGAGCAGTTTGCAGGCTGATCACCAATTAGAACCACTGTCAGTCCTATTAAAAAATTTTGTAGTTTTTCCTGTGTATGTTTCACGATCTATTTCTTCTTTAAAGTTAGAATTCTGTTTCCAGTGAAAAAAAGATAAAATGATGTCTAAAATTTTTTTTTAAAGATTTTATCTATTTGACAGAGAGAGAGACAGCGAGAGAGGGAACACAAGCAGGGGGAGCGGGAGAGGGAGAAGCAGGCTTCCCGCCGAGCAGGGAGCCCGTTGCGGGGCTCGATCCCAGGAGCCTGAGATCATGACCTGAGCCGAAGGCAGACGCTTAACGACTGAGCCACCCAGGTACCTCAGCTTTACTTTTTTATACAAGTTTCAGTCAGCTTTTATAATTAAAATGATGGTGGCTATTTATTTTTATTTTATTTTTTTTTTTTTTAAGATTTTATTTATTTGCGAGAGAGAGAATGAGAGACAGAGAGCATGAGAGGGAGGAGGGTCAGAGGGAGAAGCAGGCTTCCCACGGAGCAGGGAGCCCGATAACAGGGCTCAATCCCAGGACCCGGGGATCATGACCTGAGCCGAAGGCAGACGCTTAACGACTGAGCCACCCAGGTGCCCCAGAATGTCTAAAATTTTAAAATATTAAGTAAATTTCTTTCTGAGCAGCTCTAGGCTGGGATATTCAAATTTGATCACAGCCAATAAAAACTCATAACACACTGCTGAGAAAAATACGGTGGTGTTTAGTTGCCCAACATAATGACCTGGTAGTAAAAAGTCTCTGTTCTTTTTCCATTAATAAATACAAGATAAAAGACCAAAATAATAAAAGTCTTTAGGATGAAGCAAAAACTAAGATACCTCTGATGCCCAAGTGGCATATAGGTTTAATTTTCTGAGACATTAATTAATTGACATTGACAATTAATTGACATTAATTAATGCTGAGTTCATTTCCTTTGCACAATAAAATGACTCTATCTCATTTGGCAATTGCGGCCTAGCAAAAATATTTTTGCCTCGGGCGGCTGGGTGGCTCAGTTGGTTAAGCGACTGCCTTCGGCTCAGGTCATGATCCTGGAGTCCCGGGATCGAGTCCCGCATCGGGGTCCCTGCTCAGCAGGGAGTCTGCCTCTCTCTCTGACCCTCCCCCCTCTCATGCTCTCTGTCTCTCATTCTCTCTGTCTCAAATAAATAAATAAAATCTTTAAAAAAAAAAAAAATTTTTGCCTCACCTGATCCAACCTCTGCCCTTCCCCCAGTGGAATTCTATAAGAAAAAAAGTAATGCCCCAGGCAGATGGCAGTCTATTTCCTAATATGGAGAGCTGAGCAAGGCTCAAATTTCACCAGCTGCACCTCACTGAGAGATGAGGAGCTGGCATTTTCAAAGGGCAGGTTTTCACTGGTAAGTTTGTACCTGGTCATTTCCCTTCATGTAACAAACAGGTCCTCTACCATCCAGCTAAACACTGTTAGCATCAGATGTTATACCGAAAACACAATTGTCTTGCGCAAACATGAACTGTCCTGATCCTGGCCAAGGGGGCCACAGACACGAGAGGCAGGACAAAATGAGTGGTCCAGGTCTTCTCCTTGCATGTACTGAATCGCTTCTTACAGCAATAGATCAGACCATCTTATACATGTCCTACCATTATTATCACAACCTGACCTTAAATGTTTTCAGACGGATAAAGAGATGTCAGTCCGGAAGTTTTAGAATCTTTCCGAAAGCAAGAAAATAGTTCTCTTCTCTTCCTTGGGCCTATACATTTATGACTGATGGGTGCAATGAAAAAATAATAAACTCCTTCTACTTGTTTAAAGTTTAAAATCCTCAAATTCTTGTGCTGTTAACGAGTCCAAACTCTATCACATTTTTGCTTTGAAGCTTGTCATAAAAAGTATGCAGCGGGGACCTGATTGTATCGGTACCTAAGGCATTCCCAGGGTAGCAAACATAAGTATGTGTGTGGCATGCAAATCCTTGTAACTTACAGCATAATCTGTCTACTCATATGAAAGGAACGCTTCTTAGAAGCTAACAACATTCAAGAGCCTGCCTGTTTACGCTATCATGTTTTACTCCTATCTCGATAATGAGAGTAAACAATTAAAGCAACTCCTAATTACTAGCTTCCTGTGATCATGTTCTGTTCTCATCCACGGTAAGGCCTGCGGTCTCCGCTTAGGTTGGCAGTGAAACTCAAACACCAGTGCCATGCATGCATCTTACCAATACAGATCAATCCTGTTGAGCTGAGTTTGCTGCCAGGAGAACATTCACAATTGAAAGATCCAAGGTTGTTCCTGCAGGCCCCATTGACACATGGGTTGCTTTCACATTCATTTATGTCTACAATCCAGAAGGAAAAGATTCTGTTAGAACTGCCATGTGTTCTGGAAAATATTATTCCAACAAGCCATGCTATGCCAGAATGTCTGGTAAACTTGGCTCTTGCAATTTTAATATGGATCTATGAGGCACAAAGTGAATGGGGAATGGAGACGTTGAAGTTTACAGTGTGGATACACAGACATGGCTAGGGGCTCAGGAGGACTGTAGGAATCAGCCCAATATTGCGAAAGGGGTTAGTGTGTTACTCGTCACTATTTCACTACCACTTTACAGAAATTGGATTGATTTCCCCCACAATAAGATATAATTGCCCTGTGGGAAATCTGAATTCTGAATACATGGAAAGCAACATATATATTCCCGGGTACAATATGCTGTGCACAAACAAATGTTGACTGTTTCTGTCATCTGTGGCTCTGGGAGGTTTTAGAAGAAACATAAAGCCTGTATTAGAGACAATATATCACAATGCTGGCTTTCATTCCAAACTCCTGGGTACAAGTCAGGAAATCAGGGATGAAGCTTTAATACTGAGTAGAGCATTCTCTTCCAGGCCCCTCTACCTGCCTCTCTCCTCAGCCTGTTCACATTTAGATGCATGGTGTAGAGAGTCTGTTAAAGCACAATTGATTTTGGTAAAATAGAAAAAGAGGAAAAACTTTCAAATGCTTAAAACAGACCTTTACTATCATTAATCTGCTCTGAGTCCTTAATCAAATTAGACCACATAATCTAAACAATTGCTACTGAGGGTCAGAAGTAACCAGAGCACGCCCATGTTCTCAGGCGGTAACTAAAGCAAATCTCAAGCCAAGAGAATTAGTTTAACAGGAGTTAATTAAAAATAAATACAGGCTTAGTCCAAGTAATAGAACCAGTATCCAAAACTGACTCTCAGTATAAATTCGACCACTCAATTTAAAGAAGGGACGCACAGATTTCTCTTTGTACTTGGTTAACTATGTGAAACAGGTCAGCATACCTCAAGACATTTTTTGTTGCTGCTGAACACAAGGTTTCTGAGCTCACCACAGCACTTTTTTCTAAACACCTCTTTGAATTAAATATCAAATACTATATTGAGGAAAACATGAAAATAACTAAAAGGCTGCAGTGCTTACTCCTGAACATCTCAAGTAAAATATAAACCAAACTGGTCTTGAAAAGGCAGGGCTCACTACTGATTTGCAAGTCTGTGGACTTGAAATGCAAATTTAAAAATCAATATGGAAAACAGGTATGTACTTTGCTACTTCAAAATTACTAAAGTAGTACACAGGTACTAATTTAATTCTTGAAGTAGAAATTGAGGAAACATGAATGCATCTTTTTTCTTCAGGTTTTTTGTACCAAGAAATCCTCCTAAAGGAAAAATACAAGAGCAGGTTTTATAAATACAGCACAGATTTGGAAAGAAAACATCTATTCCAGAGTACTGAAATTCTTTTAGTAAAAACACAATGTAAAAAGGGAATCAGACAGCCAAAAACAAAAAAAAGGAGGAGATACCTAATCTGAGGACAAATTATATATAACTCACCTATTAATTTCATTTGTAAGAAGCTCTCCAAAAAGCAAAATGTCAGTATCATGTATTTCTAAATTCCTATTCTAAATTAAGCAGTTATGAACTCTAAAACTATAAACACATGCAATGACAGCTACAAATATCAACTGTTTAATTTTTCTTTAAATACAATGTTTTTATGTTACAAATGTCATGGAACCAGGAATTGAAACAGTTCACTGTACATTCCTGGAAATAAACTTCAAAGCACATCTGGTTTACATTTAACTAGTTATGTCACTGGAAACACAATCTAAACCACAGTGCTTGCTGTAAAAATGTTAACTTTCACAGACTCACAGAGCTTAAACAAAAAAAAGTAAAATAAATTTTTTGTAACTTCAGTCTGAAACATCAGAGGATCTTTATTATTACTGCTATTTATTATGTATTTAAAATAGCCTGTTGAAAACATAAATGACAAGCAAAATTAGTGATTGTAGTAAATATATACAGAGAAAGCTAGAGTCTCCAGTGAATCTGCTAATAATTCCCTGCCTCGTCTTTGGAAATTAGTTTAGAAAGAACAGAGAAAAAGAGAAGTGCTTCGGGCAGACGCATTTACTGTGTGAATGCAATGGCAGAAATAAGAAGACCCAAGGGAAAAAGAGATTCATGGCCTTCAAGTCTTGTTTTTTTTTTTTTTTTAAACCACTTAATAAAATGCAAATGACTTAGCAGTGGGAAGAAAGTGAGAAATAAGTTATTTGGTTAGGTTTCTCACAATAAATCATTTTTATTTCCACCAATGTCATAAGGCTAGAGCCAAAATAGTTCTCTGTCATTTCTCTTTTATTTACATAACATGAACTTCTTTCTTAGGAATGACAGATATATATTTCATATTAAAGAAAAGGCTTAGGTTTATCAGGAACAATTATCCACTGGACAAAAATAAAGGGCACTCATTCTAACCAACGCTGTTGCCTGATTTGGTATTAATGTCCCTCATGTGTATGTAATCATCCAACATTCTATTATAAACATCATTCGCTCCTACTCTTCAATTATTCCTATGGGCAGGCGAGTCCCTGCCTTTGATTTATGTTTTGGTATTTGGGCTCTTAGTACCCTTCGAACTCCATTTTACCTGTTAAAATGGTGGGAGTATGCCATAAATATCACTGACAATTAAGCATACAAACAGAACTTGGACCAAACTGATTCAAAGACAGTTTAGTTTTCCCCATCATGTGCTTCTCTCAATAGCACCAAAGAGTATTGTGACTGTGGCAGGGAAATGAGTTCATCAGCTTCCCAGGTAAACCAAGAAGGTATCCTAAGGGGTGCTCTTGCTTTCAGTGCTTCTTGATATTTAACAGAAGGTTATCCTCAAAAACACAATAGATAAAACTGATAAACGGCAGTGGGAAGGAAGTGCAGAAAGTCAGGAATAAAGAAAAAAACCACAACCCTTGAAATCCCTTCTCCCATCCTCCAGAAAAATGTATGGAGGATATATGGCTGAATATTTATTTTACCAAGTACATGTCTCAGAGCAATTCTAAAGGATGACAGGTGTCAGAGGGGGTGGGAATGGGTGCTAGGAAACATTCTAGGTGAGTGTACTGGCAAAGCCTGAGCTACTCTGAAAAGACAGCTTTTCTATCTGACAGGAAGATCTTCAAAACTGTTAAGTTTTGAAAAGAAATGCTCAAATACGGAGAGGATGAGTCTTCAAGTACTTTAACTAGGATTGGAGTGAGTACTCTTCTTGGGAGGAGCTCCCCAAAAGGACAGTTACCAGGACTAAGTTTAGAGAAAGTGCATTTTATACTGAGGTTCTCTTTTCTTATTTTTTTTCTGTTTTCCAGGCTAATTACTGTTTTTCAATGGCCCCCTCCAATTCAATCCAAACTTAGAATTGCACTTTGTAATTGCATTTCATTGACTTCAGCTGAGTCATCTGTGTTCCGGCCTCTTGTTCAAGTCCTAACTTGTCTCTGTTCATAAGAATGCTTTGAAATGAAACAATAAGACAAGGAGAGAATGTTAACATCTTTTTGCATCATATTACTATTGCTGTTTTCTTGGCTACAGAGTCACTAAGAAATACTTTAACAGATAAGGAAAGGTCTGTTCAAAATAATTAAGGATGAAATCTGTTTTTTTTTTTTTTTTAAGTGACTTTGGCAGCAGTTTCTGGATTCGAGAATGTCATCAGACATTTCCACAGGCCCACACAGTGAGACTTAAAAAGAACAATGATTAGTAGTCATACAACAGATTATTCTGAAATACACAGTTCTTTGATCAAGAAACAAAAACCTAATTGAATGCGCTGCTTGCTTAGCTGGTATCTCAGCGGAAATGAGGCCTTTTGTCCTGTAAGTCACCCACATAACGTCCCCTGTATAGAAATGTAGTTAGAAGAAAATGAGGAAGTTTTTAAACAGTGATTTATGATCTAGAAACCCAAACGATAGACTTTTAAATCATCACATAGAAAGGACAACTTTCTTAGACTATAAGTTTATGTAAGGTGGCCATTTTTACTCAGGCCCCAAATATTTTCTGGGCCAATCTCTGAGGTATTATCAATCATGTCGTAAATAAAATGCCTCAGGGCTGACTTTGCCATTATGATTCAGGTTCCCCAAGGCCGGTGTGAATGTGTCACCGTAGTTCTTAAAAGGGGAAAAGAAAACAAACAAAAATCTGATTATTTTATTTCAGCAAGTAAAACACACTGGCTCTTTTCACTTCTCCCCCCCCTACAAACTTCAAAGTGTTTGTTGAGATTTTATCTGAATGGAACAAAACTGATAGATTTGTAAACTGGGTTAGGTACAGGCTATTTCTTTCTTTCTTTAAAAAGAATCTTTTATTTGTTTGTTTGTTTATTTCAGTAATATGTACATGCAACACGGGGCTCAAACTCATGACCCCGAGTCAAGAGACACAAGCCCTACCTATCGAGCCAGCCAGGAGCCCCAGTACATGCTATTTCTAAAACTGGCAGATGAGCTGAAAGACATGATTACATTTAAAAAATATTCAGACAATACTCTGTTTATTATCTTGTTTCATCCATGTACTTGGTGAACATCTGTGTCTATCCAGGTACTTACTACACACACGTAAGGCAAGGAAGGTGGCTCTTACCTTCACACGTCTCCGTCTCAGTCCTGAACACGTACCCGGGGGGGGCACGTGCAGCTGTAACTCCCAGGAGTGTTTCTGCACAGGCCATTGTCACAGAGCAGTCTGTTGACCAAGCACTCATCAATGTCTGAAAGCAAACATCGGAAGATAGGGGATACGCACAGTGAAATGAACAGCCCAGTGACCAACCAGTTTTTATTTTCATTTGTTTTTTCCCTTATCCCCTCCTTGATTTCATCTCTCCTTTAAAAAAATTAATATATTTTTAGTTCAAGTATAGCTGACATACAATATTAGAAGAGTTTCAGGTCTACAACATAGTGATTCAATATTTATATACATTGTGCAATGCTCACCATGGTAAGTGTAGGAATTATCTGTCCATCGCCATATAGAGTTTTTACAATATTGACCATATTGCCTGTATTCCCTATGCTGTACTTTTCATCTCCATGACTTATTTATTTTATAACTGGAAGTTGGCACTTCTTAATCCACTTTGCCTATCTCACCCATGCCCCCACCACTCTTAGTCTTTTTATGCCCAAAGCACATTCCTTGATCTTAAGCAAAATATATTTCGTTTTACTCATATGGAACATTCCTATACTGGTAGCTTTTTTCTGATTAAAATTGTAATAAAAGGGGCGCCTGGGTGGCTCAGTCGTTAAGCATCTGCCTTCGGCTCAGGTCATGATCCCAGGGTCCTGGGATCGAGCCCCACATCGGGCTCCCGGCTCAGTGGGGAGCCTGCTTCTCCCTCTCCCTCTGCCTCTCCCCCTGCTCATGCTCTCTCTCTCTCTTTCTCTCTCTCTCTATCTCTGTGTCTCAAATGAATAAATAAAATCTAAAAAAAAAATCAAATGACACTTTAAAAAAATAAAATTGTAATAAAAATGCATTAAATGGCAGTTAAACAAAAGGTGTTTACTACTCTTTTTCCATTATTTTATCTCAGAACTATTCATTATTAATGGGGAATTAATGATCTATTTTGAATATTCCTTTAGCAGTCTAGAACAGCCTAGAAAATATCATCTACAGCTTAGGTTTAAGAAGCTCACACAGTTTTATCTTCTTATCCACACTCATTTTTGCAAATGTAGCTAATAACAGAAAGAAATAAAAACTGCAGTTTGGAGAGAATAGTTCCTTCAACTTACAATTTTAGTCTTGCAAATAACAATTGTACCTTACCCCAAACAATATGCACAATGTGTGTTGTGAAAATTTGGAAAACAGAGATTAGAAAAATATTTGTCTTGATTCCATCAGCTCTGATATATATTATTTTTTGTGTTTTATCTGATTTTTTCCCCTTTGGGTGTTATGTTTTTGCTCCAATGCTGAATCTTGATTTTTAAAAACTAACCTTATATTTTAAACATTACCATAAACTTCCCCATGATTGTCTGCTGCATTAAGTGCAGTTATTTACCCGCTAGGCCATGCTATGGGGTATTTATTTACCCACCAAAAAATATCCCACTAGTCCGTGCTATGGTTTAAAATGTGTCCATCAAAAAAAGTTATGTTGAAGTCATAATGTGACATTATTGGGAAACAGGAACATTTTAGAAGTAATTAAGTTAAAATGAGATCGTTAGGGTAAGCTGTAATCCCATATGACTGCTGTCCATAAAAAAGGGGAAATGATATGAGACACAGCAGGAAGATGATGTGAAAATACAGAGGGAAAAGATGGTCATGTGACCAAAGTAATGCATCTACAAGCCAAGGAACATCAGGATTGCAGGCAAACACCAGAGGCTGGAAGAGGGAAGGAGGGATCCTCCCCCAGAGCCATCAGGAGAGCACAGCCCTTGGGACACCTTGATTTTAGACTTCTGGCTTCCCAAACTGTGAGACAAGACATTTCTGTTGCTTTAAGCAACTCAAATTTTGGTACTTTGTGACGGCAACCTTAGCCAACTAAAACTGAAATTTGGCTTCATTTTTATTTTAAAATGTAGTTTCAACTCTTTTTTTTTTTTTAAAGATTTTATTTATTTATTTGAGACAGAGAGAATGAGAGAGAGAGAGAGCACATGAGAGGGGGGAGGGTCAGAGGGAGAAGCAGACTCCCGCTGAGCAGGGAGCCCGATGCGGGACTCGATCCCGGGACTCCGGGATCATGACCTGAGCTGAAGGCAGTCGCTCAACCAACTGAGCCACCCAGGCGCCCTAAAATGTAGTTTTAACTCTTATCAAAATTGTGCATATACCTACTTTAAAAAGTGAAGGAGCACCACGAACCGTGTTCAGTGTATAAATGCTCACTGAATCTCCCTGTTTTCGGTAGGGTGCTCGTGTGCTCAACTGCATTTGGGAATTATGCTGGAAGCCACTTTGCTTCTGGTAAATATAAGCTAACTGGTTTACATATTTTTATGAATTTCAATAATCTTTCCCTGTGAGTATCAAAATCTATTATAAGTACATAACATTTAATACAGCTTTATGCATCTATCTGTATATATGTCTTCAACTCAAGATCATATGAATATATTCAATAATAAAAGCTAGTACCACAAGTGCAGAAAAAGGTATTTCTTTCTAATTATAATCATCAAGACTTGGATGTAAGAGTCATCAATGGTTAGATGTAACAATTATTACATATGATGGATTAAACACATTCATTTTATAAAAGTGGACTCAAGTACTCTATGAGAAAGTCTAAATTCTTCACAAATTCCTGAATATATGAACTATGTACTTGAATTTTACAAACATTCTCTTATAAATTACAAAAAGAAAAACCAATCTCAGTAATCATGTTTGGATAAGTTGTAGCACCTAGTTGTTTCCTTGTAAGTCAAAGTTTTCTCAACCTGTAATGCTTTATTTTCTTAACTTATTATTATCCATACTGCCCTGTTAACTCTGAAGTCCATTTCTTAGTGAATAATTACAGGATTAAGATACATGCAGAAATACAACAGGCCAATAACTGGGTATGCATCCATTCATTTGGGAAAAGAAAGATTTAAATACTAAGTTATGCCACTAAAAATTTTGTTACTGTGTAACAGAATTGGGTGGATTCCAATATTTTTATCTCTTGGTACTAAGAAGGAAACAAGAGAAACTGTAAGATCTGCAGATTTAGTCACTTATTTGTATTTCAATTCTCTTATAATCCATGAAATTAAACTATACACAAGACTCTTGTATAAATATAGCAACTTACCAATACAGTTTCTTCCAGAAGAATCTGGTTCATAGCCACTGTTGCAATTACAACGGTAACTACCACGTAAATTTTCACAAATTCCATTGGCACATATATCAGGATCCAAAGCACATTCATTGATATCTGCATTAAATGTTGAAAGTTTAATGCTCACAGACATTTTATTGTTTGTTGATACACGTAGGCCTAATAAAGACCATTCAACATATGAAGTGTTTAACTCTGCAAACCCACAATCTGCATGTCTTTCAGAAAGGGAAAGGAAATGAAAATAAGGAATAAGAGGATAAAATTGAGGGATACAGGACAATTCTTGGTAAGTTAAAAGAAAAATGAAGGGAATTGGCAGAAATTCAAAAGACTAACCCATGTAATGCACCTATATTTATGATAAAATTAATAAAGAAAATTATAGGCTGTTG
Organism: Neomonachus schauinslandi; assembly: GCF_002201575.2. Lineage (NCBI taxonomy): Eukaryota > Metazoa > Chordata > Mammalia > Carnivora > Phocidae > Neomonachus > Neomonachus schauinslandi. Next base: position 20,509,624 of record NC_058409.1, read on the forward strand.
GCTCAAAATCCAAAAGAAAACTTAACTGGATATGTATTATAACCATCTAATTAAAAGACAAACATTTACTAGGGTGACCTATATAATTTTATGGTCCCCAAAGGCATAGAATATTTCTATTTTATTATCATTTTTTACAGTCAGCTAAGTAATATGATATTTAATAAATGTTTCTTATTATTAATAAGTTGAAATTAATGGAGAGGATAGTTCAAATGTGGATGCTTGAGAACACAATGTTTTACAGTAAGCCACGAACTGGACTACTCTGTCAGCCATGGGCAGTAAGACTTGAGGAATGATGCACTTATATGAGCAATCTAGTAGTTCCAACAAGGGGCTGGCTCTGCTGGGGAGACGATATTGAGAGGGAATGAGAAAGAGTCACAAAGTCAAATTTTGGTCACTATGCTCAAATTTTAATCCTAACGATTGTGTTCTAGAATTTGGGAGACCTTAACATACTCCAGAAATGTTGGCTTTTTCAGTTTTGGGAGAAAGATCCTTGTAAAAGTTTATTTACTCTGGTTTTTGATGTTTATCACAAAGATGCAATACTGCCATTGACTAATCTATAATGTGTCTAAAATCTTCTCAAACACAAAAGGAGAAGAAAATATATGTAAAGTGAAGACTAACAGTAACTTACAGTTTAAAAAAAAACACAAAAGAAACTATATGTATATACTATACATATAGAAAAGAACTTAGAGTAAACTTTTACATACAGTAAAAGAACTTTAAAGTTATAAACACATATTTATTTACTATTCAAGGTTTCATAGTTGAATTTTGTGAATCATATTACTAAGTTTAAAATAGGAAAATGTCAATGAATTTCACTACCTTAGCTAAATTTAGAAACATTTCAGTATTTTTAGGCATAAATAATCTTAACAACTTATTTTTAGGGTAGTAAATCCCAAACATAATCCATATCAAGTATCTCTTAAAGTTTTTTTTAATCATGTCAGCACCATTATTTAATATTTTTCTTTAAAATGACTCATTTTCTTTAAACCTAAATACCAACTTCAGTCTCTTCTTAAGCAATAGTACCCACAAAATTATGGGTGTAGTTTGTTAGGGACATTTTCAACAATATATATTTAACAGATAAATATTTATCTATTATGAAAAATGTGCATCTACATACCACTTAATAAACCTATCTTATAACCACTATTCTAAGAGATAGTTTATCTTATTTTACACTGATATATTTTTAAAATACTAAATACATTCATATTCATGTTCTAATCATAAAGCTATCAATTACATAATTACTATAAGAGTGAGAATTGAATAGAGTTACCTCTTCCATCCACAGTGATCCCTACTCCACTACTACAAAGACCATGGAATTCAGCTAGAAGATTAAAAAAAAAACCAAACACATAAATTAAAAACTTCGAACTCTACCTCTCCATACACGAATCACTTACATCACTCCAAAAAGTACCATGAAGAAAAATTACTGGCAGTAATTTTTAAAATGAAAAAATAATTACTATTTTCCAGCACATAATTATTGTAACAATTCCAAAATCACAGATAAGCATAAAAAAATTAAAAAATCACTAGTGATTATCACTGAATATAGTTAACATATTGATAAATGTTACAAATATTTTCTACATTGGGGAGGGTATGTGCTATGGTGAGCACTGTGAATTGTGTAAATAAGTCTGTTGAATCACAGACCTGTACACCTCTGAAACAAATAATACATTATATGTTAAAAAAAAAACAAAGAAGATAGTAGGAAGGGAAAAATGAAGGGGGGGAAATCGGTGGGGGAGACGAACCATGAGAGACTGTGGACTCTGAGAAACAAACTGAGGGTTCTAGAGGGGAGGGGGTTGGGAGGATGGGTTAGCCCGATGATGGGTATTAAAGAGGGCATGTTCTGCATGGAGCACTGGGTGTTATACACAAACAATGAATCATGGAACACTACATCAAAAACTAATGATGTA
>NC_058409.1:20511612-20537641 GCF_002201575.2 Neomonachus schauinslandi
ACACAAACAATGAATCATGGAACACTACATCAAAAACTAATGATGTACTGTATGGTGATTAACATAATAAAACAAAAAAATGTTAAAAAAATATTTTCTACATATGGAAACTTAAAAAAAATCCAAACTGTATTGTAGAGAATGTTTTTTTAATTTTTTTGTCTCAATAACAAAATTATAATAGACAATACTTCATGTAAAAGCATTTACCATGTGTCTGGTGTTATCTTAGCATTTTACATCTAATAATTTATTTAATCCTCCCAATATTATAAACTGGATATTTTTTAAATTTTATTTTATTATGTTAATCACCATACATTACATCATTAGTTCCATGATTCATTGTTTTCATATAACACCCAGTGTTCCATGCAGTACGTGCCCTCTTTAATACCCATCACTGGGCTAACCCATCCTCCCACGCCCTCCCCTCTAGAACCCTCAGTTTGTTTCTCAAAGTCCATCATCTCTCATGGTTCATCTCCCCCTCCGATTTCCCCCTCTTCATTTTTCCCTTCCTAATATCTTCTTTTTTTTTTAAACATATAATGTATTATTTGTTTCAGGGGTACAGATCTGTGATTCATCAGTCTTACACAATTCACAGCGCTCTCCATAGCACATACCCTCCCCAACGTCCATCACCCAGCCACCCCATCCCTCCCAGCCCCCACCACTCCAGCATATTTTTTGTTGAAATGTAGGTGACACACAATGTTACATTAGTTTTAGGTGTACAACATTGTGACTGGACAATCTGATATGTTCTGTTGTGCTCACAAGTGTAGCAACAATTCCTCACCGCAAAACACAGTTACAATACCACTGACTGTATTCCCAGCACTGTACCTTCATCCTTGTGGGACTTACTGATTCCATAACTAGAAGTCTGTACCTCCTACTCTCCCTCACCCATTTGGCCTACCCTTTCAACCCCTCACAAACATTAGTTTGTTCTCTGTATTTGTGGGTCTGCTTCGACTTCTGTTTAATAGTTTGTTTTGTTTTTTAGATTCCACATGTAAGTGAAATCATATGGTAATTGTCTTTGTCTGACTTATTTCACTTAGCATCATACCCTCTAGGTCCATCCTAGCTGTTGCAAATGGCAAGATCTTATTCTTTTTCATAGCTGAGTAATATTCACAAACTAGATACCATTAGTTCACTTCTCTGACACCTAAGAAAATTGGGACAGAGATGGAAGTGACTTGCTCAGATCGTAGAGGTTTAAGCGGGAAACAGGCTTGGATCCTCTGCACTGTGTCATATACATTTCATATTAATATCCCATTTAAATATAGACTAATGTTTTTTCTCAGTTATGTGGTACACCACACTCATTCAAGCAATCTCTTAATGATGAAATCAGGTTTGTCCAACTTTTAGCAATTATAACACATAATATGAAACTCAATTTTATTACTAGGTTAATCTCTTGGAAGTAAAAATGCTCAGAATTTATGCCTCTTTTTAAGGCTTCTGCTAGTTTTCCTCTTCCTCCATGTGTCAGGTTAGCCTTCTATCAGTAGTATGAGAGAGTACCCATATGGGCAAAAGCAGTTATCTACACTTCACCAACCTAATAAACAAAAATGAAGTTTTAATTTTCTTTTAAGTTTAGCACATTCTTTCTTGTGGTTCTCTACCACGTGCACTTATGCTTTGTGAAATCTTATCTGTGTACATTGCACTTTTTTCTATAGATGATTTCAACTTTCCTTACTGATTAATGCAAATTCCTTATAAATTACGGAACACATTTTTCCAATTTATATGTGTATTTTAGTGTTTGGTTTCTGCTCTGAAAGTCCTTTATTATTACAAAATAACAACAAGTTAATATATTGTACCTATAAGAGATTACTTTGTTAAGGTCTAGTGCAGGGAGCTAACTTCATATTTTTTCTAATATTTATCAACAATATTCATTACTTATTTCAGTCTTTCCTCACCAACCTAAACAGCATCTTTATTGTACCCAGCATTCCCATTTAAAGTCACGTCTGTTTCTAGATTCCAAGTTTTATTAATTCATTCATCTTTTTATCTAGTCTTTGTACTTCTTTTTTAATATGCATAGCTGACTTCAATATTTTTAGGGCAAGATTTCCTACACGAACTCTGCTTTCTTTTAAAAAAAAATGTAGGAAGGGAGAAATGAAGGGGGGGAAATCGGTGGGGGAGACGAACCATGAGAGACTATGGACTCTGAGAAACAAACTGAGGGTTCTAGAGGGGAGGGGGGTGGGGGGATGGGTTAGCCTGGTGATGGGTATTAAAGAGGGCACGTATTCAATGGAGCACTGGGTGTTATACGCAAACTCAGTCATGGAACACTACATCAAAAACTAATGATGTATGGTGATTAACATAACATAATAAAAAAAATTTAAAAAATGTCATGCTCAGTTCCTTCTAGAATAATTCTGAGATTTGAACAATCTACTTAGGATTTTCAACAGAATCACAAGCCATTTCCCTTTGCTAGAGTGCATTTCTTCCACCCTCCACCTGGAATGTTCTTACTCCTTTTTTCAAGACCAAACTGAGCAGATGCCCACCCCCATCCCCAGCCCCGTGAAGTCCCTCCCAGCTTTCCGGGACCACTTACTGCTCCTTCCTCTGTGTTCTCCAGTTCTCGGTTTCTGTCCCTCTTAAGGCACTAAGCATACTAACCTGTAGTTTATATGCTTGCCTGTTTATGCTCTCAACTATTCCCAAATTTAAAGAAAAAAAGAGATTGTGTTTATTTTTGAATCCCTACTGTACTTACACAAACTCAGTACAGATTTGGAAAAATATGAATAACTAAGAGTCATAGAATAGTCAAAGACTTAGACCATGTAATATGCCTGTATTTGTGAATAAACTGGTAAAAATGTTTATGACTTGCTGGAACTACTGAAAGACTGCAGCCTAAGACCATGCTGTGGCAAGATGAAAAATGCATAAAATCAGGCTCTTGCGACTATAACCTTGAAAGTAACAAGTGGGTTTTATGCTATTCATCTTCACGATGATACAAAAGATTGAAAATAGTGAGGCTAAGGTATCCACGTAAGCAATCTGCTGTAACGATCCTAATTAGGTCAGCAAATACGTTCTTCTGTTCCCTGTGTGTACTCTGCCCAGAGATCATAGGTAAATACAGGCCAGATCTTATTATATGCCTCAAATACCAACACACATGTGGAATTCTTCAACCGAAAACAGAGCCGATGCACTCCTTGGCCAAATACCTAATGTTACCTTTCCAGATTCTTGACCAGATGCAAAACTGGCAAATGGGACTACCTGAATTTTTAGCAGGGCAGGGCTGGCAGGGCTCCCCAAAACCGTAGTCTGGATTGGCACAGCAGCATTCGGACTTGGTCACCGCGCCAGGGAAAGGACGAATGCACACTCCCTTCTTGATCCCACCGTAGCACGTACTGCGCATGTGAGTATCTAAAAGGAGGTAGAAGAACAATGATTTGAGATGTTGATAGAGATAAAGAGATTTCAAAACTGAGGGCTTCTTTTAACCTAAGTGGCTAATAGATGGGAAGTTTCTGGAGGGCTTCTGCCACTTTTCTTTTTATCTTTAGCATCTAACAGTGCTCAGAAATCAACAAATGTGTATTGTAGACAATTCTTTTTTTTTTTTTTTCCTCCATGAAGTTTTATGCACTACACAAGCATTCATTATCACACTTAACCCCCAGGCCTTTTACAGAAGCAGGTATAACGCCACTGTTACAAACATCACTTTGAGCTCTAATCACTGGCTAGCCTATACTCAAAATGACACATGTTATTTCTATTTTGGAAGTTCTCAGGAACAATGAAGTGCAGGGAAGTAAACAACCTTGAGAGGACACTGCGTGGTTGTGAAATTTCTTACTTCAACTTTCTGAGTTAGAAGGCCTTTCTTGTCAACCCCCAGTTGACTACTGTGAACTACGTTTTAATCTCAGACTCTCAAAAAACCCAGTGATAAAAATAATAGCCACTGCTATGTGTCCTCAGCATTGTATTAGCTGTTTTACAGACATCATCTTTTTTTTTATTAAAGATTTTATTTATTTGAGAGAGAGAGAGCATGAGAGGGGGGAGGGTCAGAGGGAGAAGCAGACTCCCCGCTGAGCAGGGAGCCCGATGCAGGACTCGATCCTGGGACTCCAGGATCATGACCTGAGCTGAAGGCAGTCGCTTAACCAACTGAGCCACCCAGGCACCCTACAGACATCATCTTGTTGAACATTCTGAGCAACAACTCCACAGGACAGTGATCATTATCCTCATTTCATAGATGAGGAAGGCAAGGTTCAGAGGTATTCCTCAAGGAGCTCCAAGTCCTAGACTACCCACTGCCCAAGCTGGAGTTCATACTCAGGCTGTGTGACTTCCAAAGCTCTTCTCCTTACCGCTGTGTCACGCTATGTCCCAAAGAAGCATATCCTGCTTAGGCTCTCGCTCTGAATCCTCATAAAATATGCTACAACTTTATGAGACAGTTAAAAGGTGAACAATAAAAAATGCAGATCACCAAAGAGGCCAGAGAAGCAGCATAGCTTTTAAACACTACACTGACATAGTTATTCACAACTTGATGGAAATAATTTTATCTACTTATTACACAGAGTAACCCACTGAGTCACCTCCTGCTTTCTTATGATCTGGTGATGTTTGTCATTAAAACAATGAGATTTATAGCTGCACTAGACAATGAGATGTGTGAACGCTCACATGGAAGCGGACATGAGATTTACCACAACAACCCTACAGAGAGGACATGTTGTCCCCTTCTGCCTCTGCGGAGACAGAGTTTAGCAAAGTCAGCTCCGGGTTACACATAAGAGTAGGACTTGACTCAAAGACAAATATGCACAAATAGAACATAGTTTGATTTACAATATGATTTTTGTGAGTTCTCAGGATAACTAATCTATTCTCTCAGAAGGCATCACAGAACGGTCAAATTTATTTCTGTGTACATGTTGAGAAGATAATCCTTGCACGATTTTTAGAAGAAAGTCGATAAAAAGCTGATGGTACTCGCTGGAAGAGTGAGACAAATTATATACTGCTCTGGGTTAAGGATTATCTAAGTTGTTTAGAATACCCAACGCCAGAAAAACAAAGTAACATAATGTATGTATAGGTTTCAGGGGACATGAATTGTCCTGGGTTCTGGTCCCTGTGGGATGGACCTTACTCAAAATATTTAACACTTGCCTCATCCATTAAATAAGGATAGAGTGACATAATAAATGAGAGTTGTTTGTTAAGCACTAAGCACAGTGTGTAAGACACACAGGAAATACTCAAAAAACATGGTGACTACCTCATTTCTCTCTTCTTTTTTTAATGAGGACAGTCAACCTTTTCCTGTTAAAAGGTACCAGACTGGAACCCTAGTTCATTATAACTAAACACTGCTCACAGGTGAACAGGGTAAGAGGCATCGAAAGCACCATCGCATAAGTGTTTTGGTGGGGGCCTGGACCAAAATGCTGCTGAGCTATATATTTTCCAGGTTATCAAATTCCTCCATCACTCTTCTTACTAAAAAAAATAGAATTTTTTTAAGGATTTTCTCAGATTCTACACACCACTGGTCAAGTATGTATGGATGCCAAATGTTAATTTCATTTTATTCTTTCTTTAGTGTCAACTTTTCTTTATTGCTTAAAGCAGCAACTCTAAGACTATGCCCTAGATGTGATGTTGCTATTCTAATTTAATAAAACAGTAATAACTGTAAGAGCTAACTTATTGGGCATGTGTTAAATGCCAGACACCATTCAAAGCTTTATTACAAATAAGTCTAATATTAACTTATTTCATTGTCAAAAAACAAATGAGGCAAGGAGGTACAGAGAGGTAATGTATCTTGCCTAAGGCAACAAAGCTAGTAAGGAGCACAATTAGGCTAAAGAAAATTCACCTTTTAGCTAACAGAAATGTCACACAGTATTGATAAAGATGTCAAAATATTCCTAAGCTAATGTAAGAGGATGTTAAAAAGGAAACTTAAGCTGAAATCCCAAGGTGCTAAATATCAAATAACAAGGTGAATTTTGAGACTACATCCTGAAGGAAGTGGATATGGAAAATGACTTGCCAGGTCTTGAAAACCCTCCCAATTAAGAGAGGATTTCTTGAGGAGGAATTTTTTGGCAAGAGCTGGATTATGAGTTCAGGGTGCTTCCATCCTCACCACTGGTCCAAAGAGAAGAACTTCACAGGGGGCAGGTTATGAGCTTTGTGCCCAGCAGCTCGGCCTGGGATACCTACAGGCAAAAGTGAGTGGCTGCTATTCCTACTGGAGGGGCAGGTGACATCCACCTCTATTCGTAAGGTTAACAGGGCACAGGAGGGCAGGTTGTTTGGATTAGATGTGGGCCACATAAAGAGAGGGTCCTAAAACAATGGCGTGGAGGGGTGATGGGACAGCATCAGGCAGAGCCTATCTGGACTGCTAAAAACCAGAGAGTGGGTGAGGCAGTGTATGCATCTCAGGAAGGGCAGCTGAATGTTTCTGGAGGAACCACGAAAGGAAGGGGTGCTTTAAACACTGGGGAAGCCCAGAAACCTTGAAGCCATCCTAGGATGGTCACCAGGGCGTCTGCCTTCTCACCTCTTCTCGGGCTCTTTGACCCTTGTAGAGTAAGAAGACATCCTGTTCAAGGATGTTGTATCTTCAAGTCAGGGTCAGAATATTATTATACGGTACCAGGCATTCTAGTTATTTAGATTGTTTTCATTACATGAAATTGTCACATAAATTTAAGAAAAGTAAAGTTATAGGGTTGCCTGAGTTTTCTTCCTCATTCATTGGGTAAATGGCTTCTACTGAACAAATTTAAAGATACATTTTAAAAGGATGGGAGAGACCAAAATATAGTTGCCTTTTGTTTATGCTCTGCCTATGCGTCATGCTTCTTCAACATACTAGTTACAATAATAGTTTATTTTTCTGAAAAAAAAAAAAAAAACCCATATCTCAGTGTCTAAGGAAAAAAAAACAATATACAAAAGGGAAATCTAAAACTGAAGTGCTAACCCTAATAACAGTTCATAGTAGTGATTCATTTCTAACTTCAACAATCAATGCATCTCAAAAGCATCACCAAAGGCAGAAGAGATGAAGAAAAAACGTCTAGCATGTGATGGGAACAGCAATATATATAATCAGACATAGAACAAATGGTATTTTTATTTTAAAAAGTTTAATTGACCACAATTGTGAAAACCTGGAGGCTTTCCAACAAGGTCTCATGCCTTTTCTGTATGTGGATGAGAGAATGAAGATTTGTGTTTGAAACACTGTATTCCTCATCACTACTCATACATTGTTGCTTAAAGGAAAAATAATTTCTTCCTCCCAGACTGGTTTTGTATTCATCATAGATTTCAACAGAATCATTTAGGTAAAGGTAAGCGGCAAGTAAGTATATTAAAGCAAGTGAAAATACTTTAGCTCTGGTAAGCAGGGAGGAGCTACATTCTTCCGGCTGTTGTATTTAAAATGTCCTTGAACGAAGTGCTGACAATCTTGTAAGCTGAAATAAATCCTAGATTGGAGACAGTGGATGAACATAAGTGCACAGATTATTTCCATCTGCTGTTGCTTCTCTCCCGCACACCTTCAGGATCCAAGTGTTTTGATTCCCATAGGGAAGAGTAAAGTATTATCTCTATGTCTAAGAAAGAATTTCATTTCGCTTAAATGCTATAAAAAGCATTTAAGAGTATAGGTAAGCATTTATACTCTGCTTTTCACCGAGTCACCTGAGAAATAGAGGATGCATAATGGCTAACACACCCTGGGGGGTCTTATGAAAAGCCTCTGGAGAGAAAACTGCATTAAGTATATTTTTACAAGTAACTCATTCTACTGTTATCATTAGGACATATGGTTGGGTTCTGAAACACCAAAGACACTTTTGACTTCCTGCCTCTTTAAAGCTAATGCCTGCTAACACTGATTTGCATGCAACCCATTTGGCAAAAATAACCTTTTAAAAATAGCAAATTTGGAGTGGTTTAGAATAAAATATATATTCTCTCTCATACTTTTCGCTTGTTTCTATAATTAGCTGCACAGCGATGAGAAAAAACTATATGAAAACATTTCTACCTTTTGATATAAGTCCAAGTTCTACGGTAGAAGTTATTTACATTTTAAACTGTTTGAGTAAAAACAGGGTTTATTTAAATCTAACCATAATCTCCATCTCATATCTTACTTGTTATAAATTACAAAATCTAAATCCATTGCACTTAGAGACTCAGTTGGCTAACACTGTCAAGTATCCTAATTTAAAGATGATTTTCTTTTTCTTCTCCAGCATTTTTGACTTGCATCTCATCAGAGCTTTCTGCCAGGAGCTTGCTGGGCTCCCTGTAAACTTTTTTTTAAGCCACTTTACTGAGGTATAATTCCCATACCTAAGAATTCACCCAATTAAAGAATACAATTCAATAGTTTTGTTTTGTTTTTAGTATATTTAAAGATACATATAACCATCACTACAACTGATTTTAGGACATTTCACCACCTCAAAAATGCCTTTAGCATTTTAGCATTTAGCGACTATCCCCTTATCCAGCACCCCTATCCTCTCTGCTGTAAGCAACACTAACCTGCTTTGTCTCTATAGCTCTATCTGCTTCAGACATTTCATATGAATGGAATCATACACTATCTGGGTTTCTGTGAGTGGCTCCTTTCTCTCAGCATGTTTCCAAGGCTCATTCATACTTGCACATTTATCAATACTTCCTTCCTTTTTATGACTGAATACTTCTCCACTGTACGGATATACCTTTGTTTTTCAAAGACCATTCGGACACTGGGGCCATTACAGAATGGTTCACTTACCAACACACACGCGTCCGTCCACACCCACAGCCAGGCCTGGAGGACAGTCACAGCGGAAGGAGCCTTCGTTGTTAATACAGTGTCCATTCATGCAGATTCCTGGGGTCTGGCATTCATCAACATCTGCCCAGAGGGAAGCACAACCCAGGTCATTATTGAGTAAATTTAACCTTATTACAGAGTTTACCTGTTTTCACCACTCTAGACTGTCAACCTTTTGTTTTCCACTTTATAATTTGTGGAAGGACACATAGATATGATAACAAATCTTATAGCTAAATGTAACTCTTTTTTTTCAAGATTTTTATTTATTTGAGATAGAAGGAGAGCGAGAGAGAGAAAGCACAAGCAGGGGGAGAGGGAGAAGGAGAAGCAGACTCCCCGCCAAGCAGGGAGCCTGACACAGGGCTCAATCCCGGGACCCTGGAATCATGACCTGAGCCAAAGGCAGACTCTTCACCAACTGAGCCACCCAGGTGTCCAGTGCAACTCTTTCAAACACATTTTCAGAAAGACTGACTGAAAGTTGCCTTAGTTTACCCATTAGAGGAAAAAAGAGCCTCACACACTCATTTTTCATTATTTATCTGCCAATTCTGTTTAATATTAAATGATATTTAATTCAAGTTATTTAATGAAACATAATCTTAAAACCAAGGTAAATGTTTGTAATTTGCTTTTATTTACACACACATAAAATTCAAACTAAAGAGAGATGTTGTTTTAATATTAAGTTGATCAATTCATAATAACAAAATATGGGACCATCTCTCTTCTTTTTTTTAAAGACTTATTTATTTTAGAGAGAGAGTGAGCATGTGGCTGGGGGGGAGAGGGAGAGAGAGAATCTCAAGCAGACTCCCTGCTGAGCGTGGGGCCCGACGTGGGGCTCAATCCTATGACCCTGAGACTGAGCCACCCAGGCGCCCCATGGGGCATCTCTCCTAATTTTCAATCTGCTCAAGTTTATCAAATGTCACCCAACAATGAATGGCTTCCCTGAAAGATGAAACAGCCTTCAAAACACAGGGCCACCAAATCATGAACATTTTAAGATTTGCAGATTACAATATCAGTAGTTAGGAAGTAAATTAAAAAATTTCAAGACAGCAGAAACTGTTGAGGTCATCTTTATATGTGTGTGGAAGTTTCTTAGGAAATGCTAAAATAAAGTTATATGCTGTAATGTAACTGTTACATCCTGGAACATAACACTAAATTCAAATCCTGTGTCAAATCCAAGTCAGCTAACCTTGAGATGGCATCTCAGTCATGAGTTAAAATAGCAGAGCTACAGCATTTCTATTGATTACTATACATCCCTTTCTTGAATAGTCAAGAAGCATTTTTAAATTCAGAAATAAAAGAATCAGTCTTGATCTTTCTTTCTCAACTCTCTCTGGAATTTTGTTGAAATTATAGGAACTGGCTATAAGTACTAATGGTATTCAGATAATTTTGTGCAGTGGAAGGTAGAAAGGATTCAAAGAGTTCATTTCATATAAAAGGAGAGAAGTGAAAAAAAAACCCTGCAAAACTTGTTCCAACTTCCTAAATTAAAATTGTGAGTATAAACTGATATAATCTTATTTCCAAGAGGCACTTCTTTTGCTTTCTAAGGTTATTGCTAGAGCTTAGCCTTCAAAATGGCTTTATAAACAAAATTGTTAGGAACACTCAAATTATTTCTTCACTAAGTCACAATTTAAGATTTTTAGATAATGATATAGTCATGATCTGTAGATTAGTTTATGGAAAGAATGTAATACAAAACAAGTAATGAATGATAGTGGAAAATCTAGCTCTCAGGGCACAAAAAAAGAAAACCTTTCAAGATTTTTTTCTTCCTTTTTTTTTATTTAGGCAAGGGGTACAGAGAAATTATTTCTACATTGTCTCTTCCAGACTTGCTAGAACTAATCTGTCATTCCCTTAATATTTCCTACACCATTATTATTATTTTTGTAAAGATATTACTGTTCCCTAGACCACAATGTGTGTTTTTCTAGGAAGCTTTAGACACCTGCCTTACTGAATTACCAAGAGATGTGAATAATATGAAATCCACATGAAGAATCGGAAGTAATTCTTGCATGATTCATTCAAATAAAAAAGATGGTTTCAATCATGGCTACTTTCCTATCTCAAAGCCATACATACCAATACAGTAACGCCCATTTGGAGCCAAGACAAATCCTGGTTTGCAGATGCACTTGAAGCTACCATCTTCATTAATGCACATCCCATTTAAACACATGTTGGTAGTTGTACATTCGTCATGATCTGCAGAAGGAGAGCAGAATGACTTATGCCACTGGCCTTGTGGGAACCAGTTCCCTCTCCTTCCACAAATAGCCACCAATCACATTCCACTACATAAGTGAGCCATGTGCTCATTGATTTTTTTTTTTTTCCTAATATGAATGCCAACCAAGTGAGAGCAGATAGGGTGGTGAACGTGAGGGGCCTTTAGCATAAGGGATATAAAGGAAAAGAATTAAGTAAATGTTGTGCTTAGTTGTTATTAAAACCACATGAGATGTGCTTTACTTTGGTTAGCAAAAATGTTTATATGATTTCGGGGGGGTGGGGGGAGTTTCTTCCGTAAGGGAGAATAGAGCAATGATAAACGTCACTGCGAGTGAAATAATCTGGACTTTGATTAGTAGCTGAAATATCATGTGTTGCTGTGTGACTTGAGTATTTCTGTGGGGTACTGGTATCTACTGGTACCAGACATCATAGGACCTCAGGTTTAGAGATTTGATTATCACACATGCCAGACATTTTTATATTCCCCCAGACTGGAGGTCAGGAGGAGACCTTTTCTAACCTGTTCGTGTTGTAATGGCAAAGTGTAAAATCCTGTAGGTGCTAGTAATTACCACAAAGAAAAACTGCTACTTATAATTAAACATATATCACACAGAAAATTTCCAGAAGCAACAAATTATTCACTGTTATACCATTTCCAAACAATTTATCCTTTGACTTTAATAGTCTCGTGTTAAATGCATTTATATTTTACCTAAGTCATCTGAAGAATTCTCACATATGTGTTGTGCAAGCTTTCATGGAAATAGCATATATGGTTCTAAATAAAAATGTATATCCTTTAAAAATCTTTTGCAAGGAAGCAGGAAATTTCCATACCAACACAGTTTTTTCCATCTGTAGTTAATTCAAAGCCGGCATTGCAAATGCACTGGAAACTTCCATCTGTGTTCACGCACCGACCGTTTTTACAAAGAACCCCATTCTGGATGCACTCATCAATATCTGGGACAATGAAGGATGGCCAAATATTATTCTTTTACAATAACCACAGGTAAAAACAATAAGATAATAAATGGGATGTTCAACATCCAGTTTATTTTTTTACATGGAATAACTAAGATCATGTTGCTCCTTTAGCCAAACTTCCACCTCTCACCAGCTTTTTTTTTTTTTTTTTTACAGCCCTGACTTAGAGGAGCTGAAAAGGGAAAGAAAGAGGAAATTGGGCTGGAGTGTGCCGGGAAGCTGGGAGAGGTGGTCAGTGTAGGGGAAAGACTGGTACAGCTGTTTTGGGACACAACGGTCGCAGATGTCCAAAGTCAGAGTGGGCTGCTGAGTAAGAATACCGTAACTTCAAACTACCTGGGTTAAGAGCACCATGATGAAGACGGTGGGGTGAGCTTAGCCAAGCAACGAACCACGGATGAATAGGAAATGAAAAAGAAGGTAAGCGGAGTCATCTGCAGAAAGAATTGTGCAATGAATCAGCACTGAGAGAGAGCTGGGAGGACGGTGGCCAGGGCGTGTAACAACAAAACTGTGAATCAAGACGAGGCCTGACTTGGTGTTGGAATATGTGTGAGGTTCAAAGAAAACAGTAGTTGAAAACGACCATAAATCTTAAGCTCCGTTAATCAGAGAGCAGGAAGGCTACTGATGTTAGTTGGAGAAAGGAAGCTGTGATCTAGAGAAGGAAGATAAACCGAATTTTCTGCAAAGCCAGATATCACATTGCCAGGGTTATACACGCAAATAGTGTTTATGCATAAAGGAAGCACGTCTGAGGGGAGTCTAAAATAAATTTGTAGTAGTACAACGGCACTTACTTCATTCCAAGTCTTATTTTAATAAATTTACTTTTAACCTCAACAGCCCGGGTCACTATATTTCATGGAACATTTTCATATGTGAACACAAACGGCCTTACCAATGCATGCTTGCTTAGTAGGAGTCCTCTGGAATCCAGCATGACATTTACAGTAATAGGATCCAGGTGTGTTAACACAATCTCCATTAGTGCAGGGATTTGATGTGCATTCGTCAACATCTGTGAGTGGCAAAAGAAACCATTACAGACTTCCCTCCATTCCTAGAAATGTTTGTTTAAAGTACATTTAGGCCTCCCAAATTTGAGAGAAGGCCAGTCCGTGGTTAATAGTCTAAAGAGCGGAGTATTTATAAATGAATGAAAATTCCTTTCTTCAAATACAGAGGCCAGTCTAGAGATTTACAAAAATATTGCCTATTCAAAAGTACAAGGGAATTTGCTTTAATCAAGAAGTAATGATTTTTCAATTTGAGAAATGCACAATGATTAAAAGCTCTAAAAAGCCTCCCCCCCCCTTTTTTTAAGCCAGCACTGGAAAGACATAGCTATGGGTTCTAAAAGGCTCTAACACTTATCTGCAGCAATCTGGGCAATAGCCTCCTCAAAGCCTTGTACAGTATTGGAAACCCAATGGAAGATGCTTGAAGATAGATATTTATAGATTCATTCTGTCAATTTCATGAGCTTTAAAGAAAGAAACTGACAGACTGTAGAATTTCTTTGTTATTATGTGTTGTCCTCCATTAAATATGTTAACTATAGATGCACTGAGGCTTGGCTGTTTGAAGTAACAGAGGATGGGATAGAAATGGAAATTAATTAAAACAAAGTCTATTACCTTCAGCAGCCTCAGGTTTCTTTAGGACCTTAAAATGGGAACAGGAATTTTTTTTGCATAAACCAAGTTCAATGCAAATATTAGTTCTGATCCTAAATGTGAGAAACATTACTGTTTTTCATTCAAGTTCTCCTAAGGCTTGATTAAATGCAAGCCCATTGCAGAATTCAGGGACTGCAAGACCAAATGGCAGACTGAACAGTTTGCACTGCTCACAGCCCAGACAAATTGCATGTGCCAGAGTCAAAAAAGTTAAATTCATCTTATCTCAGCAATGCCCACTAAATATAATTTTGAATGCTAGTAAATTAAAAACCTTGCTGGCTGGTGAGGGCATAATGACTTGCCATTTCATATACACGTAGAAACTATTAACATATACAATTTCAGCTAAATTGGAGAGCACAACAATCAAATGAATTCACAGGTTTACCATTTTAATAAACAAATTACTCCTTTCACAGATGTTCTTTAAAAAGGAACTGTAATCTATCAAACTCACAAACCTCATTTATATAAACACTCAGACTAAATGCAATTAAGCCCTCTCTGGCAAAGGAGGGGAACAAAAAAAATCTCATAGCAAATTAAATCAAAACAACAGAGAATAACAGGATTAAATGCTTCTTCAATTCATCCAAGGGCGCCTTCAGCCCATTAAGATTCACTTACATTTAAACTTTCGGTTGATAACATCAATTCTACTGAGCCAAAGGAATGAAGCAAAATGAGAAAAGACAGAGTTTAGAGAGTTAGCAAGCATATAAAGGATACTTAGTGGACTTTCCAATAGGAATTACAACCTTGAGTTTGCAGTGTTGAAGATAGCTTAAATTCTCCGGTGTACCGTAATATCGGTGTTGTAGATGCACCTTTTCAGAAGTTTCATTGTAAAGCTCTTCATTGTAAAACTCAATTCTAGTGAAAACATGATATCATGCACCCAACCCCCTCTCTTGAGGTCAACTTTCCAGGAAGCCAGGCCACTTTTCAGGGCCTTTTCTTTCTCTGAGAACCTGTTCCCGAGTCCCCTTGGTGCTAGGACAGCTTTGCCAATTATTTTTCCATTACAGCCATAATTCATTTTGATTTCCTTAGCCCCTTAGAGATCATACCAAAGGATCAGTACACAGAAAGATACGCTAGGTCACTTGCTTATTTTTTCTTTGGAAGTGAAAACATTCACTAAAAAACTATCAGTGAGTTTAAAATCCATGACTTTCCAATCCCATCTGTTTTGGGGGATTACTGTAAGATTTTGGCTGTAGACTAATCACAAATGACCACCGCCATGTTCAGAAATGTACATTTCATGGCTCTGGATTCTGAGGTGTCACAGCCTAGTACTTGCAACTTATCACCTTTTGTTTCGCCTTAGGTAGAGAACAGGGATACTTAAACATTACAGTCTGTGTGCTTTGGTTTCTTCCTATGTTTTCACTGGAGACTGAGTATTTTTAAGCAAAATTCACAGGATTTTTAAACTCCTAAAATAAATGAAATTATTGAGAAAGAGGTTGATTATCAAAATGGGTTACATTCTCAGATACTATTGGGGTAAGAATAGTATTCTTACAAAATACTACTAATAATAGAAGTAATAATAAAGAATATATAGTATTCGTATAAAATACTTGAAAAGTATTATATATTCTAGTTTAGCAAACACTTAATTGGCAAGGGTTCTAAGATTACCTGTGGCCCAACAGAAACAGGAATTATCTCTTACTATCCCAAAATACAATTATTTGAATTGAGTTAAAACCTATTGCTAACAGATTGCGTTATACAGACATAAAAGAGTTCCAGAAATACATTTTAGGGTAGAACTCTCAGGAAAAGGAGAGAAAAACGTGGTGAGTAAATGAAACTGTTTTCAGGTCTCAAGAGTACTTCTTTTTTTTTTTTTTTTTTTTAAGATTTTTTTTATTTATTTGACAGAGAGAGAGAGATAGCGAGAGCAGGAACAGAAGCAGGGGGAGTGGGAGAGGGAGAAGCAGGCTTCCCGTGGAGCAGGGAGCCCGATGTGGGACTCGATCCCAGGACCCTGGGATCATGACCTGAGCCGAAGGCAGACGCTTAACGACTGAGCCACCCAGGCGCCCTCAAGAGTACTTCTTACAATAGCAAAATGGACCCGATTTTATTTTGTTATGTTTGATCCTTTAATAGAGTTATTACCTTTACATTATGACAATTTCATAAGTATCTAACACAAGTTCTCAAACAGCAATGGCAATGTGTTATTCCTCAAAACACAGGGCAATGAGTTACCACTCTTATCTCATGCTCCTATAATTTAAAATGCTAGTTAACTTAAATCCTCTTAACTTTTTCTGATATCCCAATTTATTATTTATAAAGTCAAACTCAAACTGATCAAAAGTTGACACTACAAAGAGTACTGAATTAAAAATATTAAAAACTGGGTGCCTGGGTGGCTCAGTTGATGAAAGCAACCCACTCTTGGTTTTGGCTCAGGTCATGATCTCGGGGGTCATAGAACTGAGCCCCACGTTGGGCTCTGGGCTTAGCTTGGGACTCTCTCTCCCTTTCTTTCTATCTCTCCCCCCCCACTTGCTCTTTTTCCGTCTCTCTCCCTGCACACCCCTAAAATAAATAAATAAATGAATCTTCAAAAAATATATTAAAATATATTAAAAACTTATTTTCTGAAATATGCCCCAATACTAATCTTTGTCTTTATCAACTACAATGGTTAGAAAGGCAACCTTGCCTGGGTTTTAACTTTGCAGGATAGGGGGGTGAGATCAATCTAGGATGAAATTGTTTCTAACAATGTTTGGATAAAATACTTAAGTTTGAGATATATTAGCACATTAACTGTACAGACATGCAATCCCAATGGTACATTAGACAGAGTTTATGAAAACAGTTGTAGCAGTTCTTCTCACCTAGGTTTCAGAAAAGTAAGGACCTATTACTACGTTGGGACATTCGCTGTATGTGATTAGCTCACGTCCTTTGCATCTGGAGTTATACTACCTGTGTATCACCCTTGGGAGAATCGAGAAAATAGTTACTGAAATCACTTTCTGCAGGACTTAATTCGTTAAAGGAACCCCTGGTTGAGGAGGCTGGTTGGAAGCCTAAGAAAAAATTTTTGATCCTTAAAGATATTTCATCTTTATACCAACGGTATAAAGTTTTGCTAGGTAGAATAAAGTACACCTGGGTGCTAATATGAACTAAATGGTGGCCTTTGGCTAATTTGCAGGAAAGATTAAACTTTTGGCCTGATTTTATTGGTTAGTGAATCATGCAGTAACACATGAATGACAAATATTAATAACAATACAAAGAAAGTCAATCAAATTTCAGTTTGATACACTGTAATTTTGTATGTATCTGTAAGAGAAGATATTTTATATATTGTATACTTATAAATCATGTTTTCTGGTAGGAAAGTCAATTTATAATAATAAATGCCATTTATTATTATAAAAATTATAAATATATTAAATAATAACTATACCCATATTTCATGGTGTTCCAAAAAGTACCACCTGGTCAACCACTTAAACAAGCATCCAGTAGTTATCAGCTCAGCCAGGGCTGCTGCATATGGTTATATCCTACATAACCCCAAGGTGTGACATCTATATAGATTACGTGAATGGTCCCTCTATAGTTGTGCAGTGCAAAACCTGTGTAACTGCACATAAGGATCCTGATTTAAGCCTTACTGAATCATTCTCAATTGTATACAGTTTAGAATGATTGGTTTTTCCAAAACATCACTTTTGGCTGACATTTTCCTTCAAAATCATAGTGCCCTTAAAACTTTTCAGTTTACACTGGTAGAATTATGAACTCTCTGTTCCTGGCCTGTCATCTATATAACAGAAGACCTGAGCCCAAATCAGGTGTTGAGGGTTATGCTACGAATCACATACACGATCATTCGCTAAACTACTTCTAAACTAAAACTACTCTCAAGAGATCATCAAAACCCTCTTCGTTATAAAATCCAACAGATTTTTTTGGCCCTCATTATATTTGAGTTTTCTGCCCCATTTCACACTTGCCACTACTTTTCTCTTCAAAGGGTATCCTTGCATGGCTTTAGCGACATAATACCTTCTGGATTATTTTGCTGTCTCACCAACGCTATTAGTGAATTTTCCTTAGGGGACTATGTTGCTGTGGCATACGGTTTCAGCCACAGTACTACTGTTACCTTTCCACTCTTGCTGTGGTTCAGTGTGGGTGACAGTACTCACCCTCATGGCTCTAACAGCCGCCTCTATGTCACTGATGCCTTGACCTGTAACTCTAGCTCTGAACACTCCTCTTAGGTTTAGACCTTTATAACTCAATGTCCTAGATACCTAACACTCCACATGTCCAAAGTGACTCCTCCCCTATCTCCTCCCAATCTGCACCTTCCTCTGCATGGTGGCTACACCACCATATATCCAGTGCTGCTCAGCTAAGAAGGAAGGCAAGAGAGTGGCAGACACAGAAGTCACAATATACAGGACAGGGAAAAGTGGGGGATTCTTGAAGGGGGCTATCTCAGCAGTAGGTTAAAGGAGCATATGGAAGACCGTGCACACAGAAGAGACAGCTTGGAAATCAGCTTTGCTTCGGGAGACTTTTTTTAAAATGACATATAGTCTAATTTGTTCCTATAGTCTAAAAGCTATGAAAAAATAAAGAAGGATTAAAGAATCATGAGCTTACCTATGCAATCCCCGTTTGAATCCTGCTTATACCCCATGTTGCATTCACATCGGTAGCTAGACACAGTAGGTATGCAACGCCCATTTAAACAGAGATTAGCGTGGTGCTTACAGATATCTATCGTCTGGTTCAGAATAGCTACAGAAAATCAAAGCACAAGTGATATTTCAGCATTACAACATGTAGTACTTTTATTAAAACTGGTTTTTTAAAAGGATATTTAATAGTCCATTAAGTGTACATATCAAAGGCTCACATTATCTATATTTCATTAAAACCTGAATGTTGAGGATCTAAAAAATATTCCTGAGACACATGGTTGTGACTTGCATTTGTTAAGTGACACATCTGGAAACTTTGCCCATAAAGATGTCTTTTCAAAATTTCAGGAACATTCTACTGTACGTTTGAATGCTTTCCATTTTTTTTCCCATAACTGTGCTGAATATTCAGATACAGTAAATAGGCCGTATGCCAAAAAGAATAAACATAACACTGTAGGACATCATTAAATATTATTAGCAAGAGCAGCTCTTATAAAAAGAATGAACTTAAATGTCATACACCAATGCCAGTTCTGGCCTGAAGCCCAAGTTATTCAACAAAAAACGGTGAGGAAAAGAAAGCTATTTCATTAAAATATTTGGATAGGCACAGAACAAGACTTATTCAGTTTATCTCAGTTGAGAAATGGTTCTGGAAAATAATTCAAGGGGTGTAAGAACAGGGCAGCTGCAAACGGCCAAATGAAATACACTGGAACCAAAAACATGCTCTTTAATGGCGTCATCTGGACTGGAGTATGACCATGCTCTCATCTTTATTTTCAAAGAGAACCCGGGTCACTCTTCTTTTCTCCAATTTAGAAAGTTTATGGAACAGAAAAATAATATTTTCCTAGGCATTTTTTACTACTACCTTGTATTTTAGACCCTGAAAGAGGTTTTTACACACACACACACACACACACACCTACCTTTTGAAAAAAATGCTAGGTATTATAAAATCATTTAAGGCAGGAAAATAAAGAGTCTACACAAAAAGTGAACACTCACTTAGTCCAGTGATGATGGGCCCCTGTCCCCCGGCGCCTACACCAGCTCCCCCAACTCCAGGAGAAAAGCCATTGCTTCCAGGGATGGGGACGAAGCCTGTCCCTCCTGGGCCATAGCCATTGCCACTCGGGGCAAAGCCATTCCCCCCAGTGCCCCCAGGTCTGGAACCAGCATTCCCTGGAATCCCTCCTATTGGAAGTCCGTCCATGCAAAGTCTGCGATATTCCTCTGGAAGAAAAGAAAGTTCAGTTAAACACGGATGTCCTTCTGCATGATAAAAGCAATCTGTATACTGTAAGAACATTTGAGCTTATCTATATTATTTGATCTGAATAAGTAGGATATTGTCTCTTGATCCAGGTTTCCAGTGCTAGGAGTAGCAGGGAAAAGCACAGATGTTTCAGAAAAAAAATAATGAAAACCTATTTGCCACATTTTAACTGAGTTGCATAACCAAAGACTTGTCTATATGTGCAGTTTGATTTTTATGTCTCCAAGTGCAACTCGTAAAATTCCAGATACAACAACGAATGCAAGAAATTTACTTAAGTGGGCGAAAATGAAAGCTTTCAGTAATTCATTCTGTAGATCTGGTTTTACTTGAAACTTCATCAGCATCGCACTTACACATTTTCCCCATCTCCCTTCTTTGCTTTAAGGGATTAGTATGGCTTCAGAATAATATTTTTTATATATGTGGATTTTAACAGAAGACAGTGTTTAGTTAGCTTTTCACACTGCACCTAATTTGTCCAAGTATCAAAGTTGAGAGAAAAGAAACAAGATGACAACAATCTACTTATTTCTTCATCTGTTCTCAGAATTAGGACACTAGGGTCGATAGAAATGAAAATTATTTACTTCAAATGACTATTTCAGTACTAATATTACTATTATATATTATTAGTGAGACCACGAGCTTCCAAAATTATATACTATGCATTAATAGTGCTGTTTTTTAAGCTTTATTACTCAATTCTGATGTTTTACGCAGCTTAGAGATTTTCAAAGAATGGGCCTTAATCTTTTTCTCCATAATAGTACACATAGATGCGTATCTTGAAAAGCAAAGTTCAAAAAGTTTAGTTATTTTCAGAATACTATAATTTAACATAAAGACAATATAATAAAACATACTACATTGATGTGCCTTTAGGTGACTGATAAACATTAATCCTAATTTACCATTCATATCACATTAACAAGAGGAGCTACTTCTCATTCATCCTAAAGTAATTTCCTGATATTGCCTCAGTTATATGGTTAGTTAATACAGCAAAGTGAATGAGAGGTATCCTCCTACCCTTTTACTCTTAACATTCAGGTCATTAGAAAAGAGGAAGTCTCTTCAGGGATTGGGATACTAGAAAATAGGGGAAATAAAATATAGAATATTATATATATATATATTATATATATATATAGAATATTATATATAGATATAGATAATTATATATATATCTATAGAATATAGATATATTCTATATATATATAGAATATTATATATATATAAATATAGAATATATATATATATTATATATATAATATAAAATACTAGAAATAAAATATAAATAAAGTTACTCAAACATACTCAAGGCTCTGAAGTGAAAGGTCAGGAGATTTGAAAACTGAATTGCAAATACTGATGTTCAAAACAGTTTTTAAAAATACTTGCATGAAGACAAGTCCTAATCCGTTTTCGGGAATTCCTCTGATATTAACAAAGTGTACAAAGTCAAAGCTGATCCCAAATAAACAATGTCACCCTGCCCCTCACAGAAACACCACAGTCAGAGTGAAGACGGTGCTAGGAACACACAGATGACTTGATTTCAAGGAGAAGAACAAAGTACACGGGCTGTTACTGCTTTTCCTAACATTGCCTGTCCCGAGCAGACTAGCAGTCGGCCGCTCACCGGAGCCTCTGACGGGACAGGCCTCGGGAATGGTTCCGACACCCCAGCAGCGGCCGGGCTCACAACAGCACTGCATTTTCGTCATTCTGCCCGGCAGCTCTTGCGCGCAGCGGCCATTCACCAGGCCCGAGAAACATGTGCCTGTTCTTTGATCTGAACATGTGGAAATAAAACAGAAGGGATGCCAGAATTATTTCAGGTTCTTGTGTCAATCAGTTTACATACCAGAAGAGGCTAAGTGAAGGGAATTATTCTACTTACCTCTAATATATCTATTTATTGTCTTAGTCTCTATGACGTTTGTTCATTTCTTTACTTATTTACTGAGCAAACATTCACTGAGCACCTATTCCAGGCCATATCCCAGGGACATAGGAATGAAAGATGTGAAGCAGGTATGTGCTCCTATTACACTAAGAAGTCAACCCCAGACAGATCCAGAGAAAAACAAGAACCCAATCCCAGCCTAGATTATCCAACCCCCAGTTGACCTGCAGTTGCACAGTATTATTTGCCACTGAGAGCTTATGGTTGTTTGTTACACAGCAATACCTGACTGATACAGTTGCTATTCTAGAAAGGGTGATCACAAACAGCTCCTCTGAGACAGGGACATCTGAGCAGAGACATGCGTGATGTGAGAGCATGAGCCGCTCAGTTATTTCGGGGAAGAGAAGCTCAAAGAAGAAGAAGAGGATGTAGGCAGAGAAGAGAACACAAAAGGGATAGTGGAAGACTGAGCTCAGGGAGCTATCAAGGGCAGATCATGTACAACCCTGTAGGCCATGAGAGAAGGACTTTTTGGTTTCATGTGGAATGCTGTAAGAATCACTGGATGTTTTCCATTAGAGGAAAAGTAATGGTTTACATTTTTAAGAAGAGCTCTTTGGCTGCTGACAGTAGCGAGTGCAAGAATACCAGTGAAGGTAATCGGCGAGGGATGATGGCGGCTTGGATGAGGGTGGCTTCAGTGACGATGAGAGGTACAGCCCAGGGAGTGGGGTATGAGAGCAAGAGAGTTCTGGAAATTTCCTAAGTCTTTGACATAGACAGCTGGGATGGGAAGACAAGGGGAAAAGGAGGATTAAGGGACTTAGTACAAGGCTTCTCTTTAAACTGTGTTACATTTGGGATGTTGAATATAGGAGCCTGGAACCCAGAGGAATGGTCAGGCTGAAGCTATATACCTGCGAATGACCTGTGTATACAGGCAGCTGTAAGCTGTGAGGCTGGTAAGACATTTTCAAGAAGTAGGAGCAATGGATTATGTCAAATGGTGATGACAAGTCAAGTCAGGTGAGGACCAAGCTGTAACTGTGGGGCCTGGCAGGATGCTACAGCGAGGAGATTTTTTTGTGCATTATCTTGTAGTATTGGGTGTACAGCAGTTAACATGATCAAATAGGACTATAATAAACATCATTCTGCCAGCAGGGTAGAGAATGGATCAAAATGGAAGATAAAGGCTGAAAGACATCATTGGAAGAGAACATAAAATGTAAAGTTGCATAGGGATAAAATATTAATGTCATCTATAAGCCCTGTGGGCTTCAACTGAAATTGCCTTTATTGTAAGCAATAAAAAAAAATTGTGGATCTAGTTCATTACGTATTTTTTAACTTTTATCAAGAAGCTTCAAAGAAGTGTTGTCTATGACTGCAAGAAGAAATAAGTACCACAATAATCAGGAGCTGCATATCAATAATGAAGATGAAACTATTAATTATAAAAAATTCCATTAATAGGTAAAAGCTAATTTTTTATACTAGATACAGAGTTTAAAATAAATGTATTATTGGGTGCCTGGGTGGCTCAGGTGGTTAAGCGACTGCCTTCGGCTCAGGTCATGATCCTGGAGTCCCGGGATCGAGTCCCACATCAGGCTCCCTGCTCAGCAGGGAGTCTGCTTCTCCCTCTGACCCTCCTCCCTCTCATGCTCTCTGTCTCTCATTGTCTCTCTCGCAAAAAAAAATAAATAAATAAATAAATGTATTATTTTCTCAAATGGTCTGTAGTATACCTCAGGTAGCTTGTAAGTGATTGTTCAATAAAGTGACTTGGCTTTAAGGTACTTCCTGTAAGAATCAGAACACCGCCTTTCACTTCCCAAAAGAAACCTAATATGCCCCAAAGCCGAGTATTAAATTTGAAGCATGCATGCGTACTTGAAAGCACCGCAGACATCTCCTAAACTTCACAAGCTGGGCTTGAACAGACTGTCACTGGGAATAAGTTCACAGGTAGGTTTCTGTGTCCAAAAGTGATGCAGGAAAATAATTTTTGGAATATTTATTCCAGGAACCCTGAGTATCATATTCCTAGATTTACTCAGCTGCTACATTCCTCAAGAAAAGGATGTAAATTTAGATAACAAAGTCCTAAACTCTTAATAATCATGGTTACAAAACACACTCAGTTACTACAAAGAATGTATCTCTGTCTTCAAGTCTTCTGCAAGGCAAGGAGGTTGTACCACAAAGTTTGAGAAAAAATAAAAGACAAAAGTCAGAAAACAAAAGAACAAAACCACGGCCTTGAAACAAGATTTAGGTCTTCCCTCAAAATCTTACAATTTGATCTTGCAACTATACAGAACTCTTCTTCCTCATGGAACAGGGTTAGTGGCAGAATTAAAAAAAACAACAACAATATTTGTTCTGTTTCCAGCAGAACGGTGGGTTAGCTACCCTGAATGTCCCTCCCAATTGGAACATCCGGCATAAAATATGAAAAAATATTAAAAAAAATACATCAGCCGGCTGGCATGAAAGAAAGGGAAAAACAGTCTCACAATGAAGTGAAAACAGGCATCTTAAGAGGTAAGTGCACAGCTAGGTTTCAGCTTTAGAGCTTCTGCAAAGCTCTGGAGACTTCGAATTTCAGCCCTGATAGTTCCGTATCATCCAGAGCATAAAAGATAAAACCCCACATTCCCCCTCCCAGCACAAAACTTCATAGGAAACTTCCTCATAAGCCAGGGGTCCCAAAGAACCATATCCTTGGTACAAGGCTATAATGTATAGCTGGGAAGCTAAGAGACTTGCCTGTCTCTACACCTGAGGACTGAGTGGAAGTAAACAAATCTTTCTCCTAAGAATCTCCAGGGGCACCTGGGTGGCTCAGTCGGTTAAGCATCTGCCTTTGAAGCTCAGGTCATGATCCCAGGGTCCTGGGATCGAGCCCCACATTGAGCTCCCTGCTCCGTGGAGAGCCTGCTCCTCCCTCTCACTCTGCTGCTCCCCCCTGCTTGTGCTCTCTTGCTCTCTCTGTCAAATAAATAAATAAGATCTTAAAAAAAAAAAAAAAAAAAGAATCTCTAACCGCAGGTTCTTCCTCAAAGAGACAGCTTTGATGTCTCACTTCATAGTAGGTTTGTGGTCTGAAAAACTTCAAAGGAAGAATGGACTACATAGAGGTCCTCAGGTAGGGATACCAAGCAACTGGCAAAAGCCAAAACAGGACAAATGAGGACTTAATATTATGCAGGTCTCAAAGAATTCCCATAGGCAAGTCCCAAGACATAGGAGTAGCTAACAAGAAAATAAATAGCTAAATAAATGAGTAAATAAAGAACACATAAAGAAACAAGGCTCCATGAACAAAAGCAGCTGAATAAACATCAGATATCAGATATAAAATGGTCAAACTGATTCTGACAATTTGTAATTATTTGTAATGACAACTCATTAAATATTAATTATAACTAAATTATATTTAACATGCTTTATTAATTTAATATCTTTCATTAAGACAATTAAAATCTAAAAATATGAACGGGTAAAAAGAGTCCATAAACTATGAAAGAAGAGACTTAAAAAAGTCAGTGAAACTTCTATAAATGAAAACTATCGTAATTGAAATAAAATGTTTAGTGGATATAACAAAGAGTATACTGCACATAGATGAAAAGAGACTTAGTGAGCTCCAAGATATATCTGAATAATTTATCTTCAGTTTCGTTCAGAGAGATGAAGAGATGGAAAATATTTTTTTAAAAAAGGTTAAGAGATATGGAGGTGAGCGTGAGAAGGTAACATACGTCTAGTAAGAGCACTAGAAAGAAGTAATAAGCAGACTGGGGAGAGGCGATATTCAACAGATACTAGCTTAGAACGTTCTAACAATGTTGCAAGACAATCTCAGATCTAGGAAGTCCAACAAATCTAAAGTGGGAAAAATAAAAAGAAATCCACACCTCACCACATCACTGTGGAACAGCAGACCAACAAAGAAAAACTGAGGGGGAAAAAAAAGGAAAAAAAAAACAAAACAAAGAAAAACTGAGGAAGTTACAAATGGCTAGACAGAGAGACAGATTACCTGCTAAGGAATATTTAAACCAATCACTGGCTTCTTTTTTTTTTTTTTATAATTTTTTTTTATTCTTATGTTAATCCCCATACATTACATCATTAGTTTTAGATGAAGTGTTCCATGATTCATTGTTTGTGCATAACACCCAGTGCTCCATGCAGAATGTGCCCTCCTCAATACCCACCACCAGGCTAACCCATCCCCCCCCCCCCCCCCCC
>NC_058409.1:20537741-20612439 GCF_002201575.2 Neomonachus schauinslandi
CAGAGTCCATCGTCTCTCATGGTTCGTCTACCCCTCCGATTTCCCCCGCTTCATTCTTCCCCTCCCGCTACCTTCTTCTTCTTCTTTTTTTTTTCCTTAACATATATTGCATTATTTGTTTCAGAGGTACAGATCTGAGATTCAACAGTCTTGCACAATTCACAGCGCTTACCAGAGCACATACCCTCCCCAGTGTCTATCACCCAGTCACCCCATCCCTCCCACCCCACCCCCCACTCCAGCAACCCTGAGTTTGTTTCCTGCGATTAAGAATTCCTCATATCAGAGAGATCATATGATACATGTCTTTCTCTGTTTGACTTATTTCACTCAACATAATACCCTCCAGTTCCATCCACGTCGTTGCAAATGGCAAGATCTCATTCCTTTTGATGGCTGCATAATATTCCATTGTATATATATACCACATCTTCTTTATCCATTCATCTGTCGATGGACATCTTGGCTCTTTCCACAGTTTGGCTATCGTGGACATTGCTGCTATAAACATCGGGGTGCACGTACCCCAATCACTGGCTTCTTAATACCTTAACTAATGGATGCTAAAACACATGGAATACTGTACCTTCTGTACACTATGATAAAATAGCTGTCAACCTAAAATTCTTTATCCCAAGAAACCATCTTTCCAAAGGGAAAATAAAGGTGATTTTCAGGAACACACACAAAAAAGAAAGAATTTTCTACCAAAAGATTCTTGCTAAAGGAAATTTTAGAACAGGTTCTTCTTCTTCTTTTTTTTAAGTGGGCTCCATGCCGGGTGCAGAGCCCAACACAGAGCTTGAACTCATGACCCTGAGATCAAGACCTGAGCTAAAATCAAGAGTGGACACCTAAGTGACTGAGCCACCTAGATGCCCCTTAGAAAAGGTTCTTCGGGCAAAAGGAAGATGATTCCAAATCGAAGGTTTGAAATATATGAAGGAATAATGAGGAAAAATAGTTAGATATATGGGTAAATATAAACAAGCACCAAAATATTACACAGTAATAATAATGATCAATTGGTTGCAAATACAGAGTGGCAACTGGCTGGAATTTTTAAAAGTTGGGAGCGGGAGATCAAAGTGTGACAATTCTAAAATTCTTTTATTGTTTAGATATGGGTAAAATAAAGACTAATTTTAGACTTTAAGCTACACATGCATCTTAAAATACTAGGATGAACACTAAAACCACAGAAGTAAATAATTTCTAAACAACAAGTTTAAAAAAATGGAGTGTGGGGAAGGAGAGAAAACCAATAAATAAAAAAAGAGAGCAAAAAAGAGGAAAAAAGTAACAAAGAAAAAAAACAGGAAGCACGAAGAAGATAATCAAAATGCAAATATATTGGTTGCTATAATAAATACAAATGGATTTAAATCTCAATTTAAAAGACAAAGATTTTCAAACTATGACAAAAAAATTTTAAAAATTTAGATTTAGGTTGTTTAGAGGAGACAACATTTACAACTTAAGAAGAAAAGTTGAGAGGAAAAAATACACAGCAGGCATATATTTAAACCTCTGATGCCTAAACAACCTAAATCTAAATTTTTTTCATTACTAAATACCCATTTGCTTTTCCATTATGCCATTTTCAAATATACTGAATTATCATTCTGTGTGGATCGAAAAAGCATCTTTGTATGTCAAAGAGGGGTCTTCAAATTCAATAAATATAAATAATTACTATTTGACGCAGTTTGGAAATCTGATCAGTCCTAAGATATGTATTGGAGGAAACATGTCATTTGTGAGAGGGTGGAAGAGCAGAAAGAGAGTGGATTAGAAAATAAATCATAACTTTTTTCATAAATTCTTCAATTAGTTTCTTCTAATAACATCAGGGAGGCAGGCAATCTCCTTTCAATCCTGTGTGTCAAAAACATACTAGGATAAGCTACAGATCAATTTGATGCATCATAGTGTAAGGTCTCCCCAAAAATACATTTCAACGCAAACCAGGGGCTGTTTCCTTTGCATATCAGAAATTGCATGGTCCTCAGAAAGCACTGTGTTGAAAACATGTCACATGGAAGAATATCTGGAATAAAAAAAGGGGCACCCAAAAGAAGTAAGAGCTGTCTAGGCACACCATCCCTTGAAATAGGGAATTATTAGGGGCAAAGGCAGATGAGGCATATTTATGACATAACAAGGACAAATCCTTCTGATGCCTGGTGTACGTTTAACTGCAGGCCTGATACGCCAGAAGTAATGAAAACAAGTCTATTTTTCTAACAATCTATCACCCTCACTACACTCCTGAACAAGGTTTACATGAAGTCTCATTTAAAGCCCCACTATGGAAGAGGAAGCAATTCATCTTCTCTGATTAAAATTATAAATCTATACAAACTGAGGGTTGCTGGAGTGGAGGGGGCTGGGAGGGATGGGGTGGCTGGGTGATGGACACTGGGGAGGGTATGTGCTATGGTGAGTGCTGTGAATTGTGTATGACTGATGAATCACAGACCTGTACCCCTGAAACAAATAATACATTATATGTTAATTAAAAAAACAAAAAAATAAATAAAATAAAATATAAATCTATCTTGAAGCAAAATAATGGCACTCTTATCAGAGTGTTTTCATGGCTTGACATTTACTCTAAGCTTGATTTGAGAACTAATGGTTAATTAGATGATGTGATGAAAACCTTGTAAAAGCTGGGGATTGTACCTCAAAATAAATAGACCTCCTGTTGAATGAGTGTTGCTCATTAAAAATGAAGGATTCATCCAGAAAACACTGATAAGGTTAGCTCAGGTTAGAATATTAGTGATCCTAGGTGTTGGGTAAATAGCAGCCATTGTCTCAGGCTTCATCCCCTGATCCTGGAGGACTGCACCTGCCTCTTTGATGGTCTGGAGCCAACCTGGGTTCCCCTTGATTAATTCTGCAGATTCTTGCGATTTCTCAAATACTTCCATGTAGGGTTTCATTGAAAGTTTCCATTACACAAGACTAACTAAAACTAGGAACAATGAAAGAAACAGAAGTACTGTGGCTCCTAGGTTTACTGCATCCTTTAAAATAGTGAAGTGTTTCTTCCTTACTAACTTTTTCTTTCAGGATCTTCCTTCCTTTTTTTTTTAAATTGTATTTTATTATGTTACATTAGTCACCATACATCATTAGTTTTTGATGTGGTGATCCACGATTCATTGTTTTCATATAACACCCAGTGCTCCATGCAGTATGTGCCCTCCTTAATACCCACCACCGGGCTAACCCATCCCCTGCCCCCCTCCCCTCTAAAACCCTCAGTTTGTTTCTCAGAGTCCATAGTCTCTCATAGTTCCTCTCCCTCCAATTTCCCCCTCTTCATTTTTCCCTTCCTTCTCCTAATGTCCTCCATGCTATTCCTTATGTTCCACAAATAAGTGAAACCGTACGATAATTCACTTTTTCTGCTTGACTTATTTCACTTAGCATAATCTCCTCCAGTCCCATCCATGTTGATGTAAAAGTTGGGTATTCATCCTTTCTGATGGCTGAGTCATATTCCACTGTATATATGGACCACATCTTCTATATCCATTCGTCTGTTGAAGGGCATCTCGGCTCTTTCCACAGTTGGGCTATTGCGGACATTGCTGCTATGAACCTTGGGGTGCATATGGCCCTTCTTTTCACTACATCTGTGTCTTTGGGGTAAATACCCAGTAGTGCAATTGCTGGGTCATAGGGTAGCTCTATTTTTAATTTTTTGAGGCACCTCCACACTGTTTTCCAAAGTGGCTGTACCAACTTGCATTCCCACCAACAGTGTAAGAGGGTTCCCCTTTCTCCATAACCTCTCCAACATTTGTTGTTTCTTGCCCTGTCAATTTTTGCCATTCTAACTGCTGTAGGGTGGTATCTCAATGTGTTTTTTTTTTTAAATTTTATTATGTTAATCACCATACATTACATCATTAGTTTTTGATGTAGTGTTCCATGATTCATTGTTTGCATATAACACCCAGTGCTCCATTCAGTATGTGCCCTTTAATACCCATCACCAGGCTAACCCTCCCCTCTAGAACTCTCAGTTTATCTTTCAGAGTCCATAGTCTCTCATGGTTCGTCTCCCCCTCCGATTCCCCCCCCCCTTCATTTTTCCCTTCCTGCTATCTTCTTCTTCTTTTTTTTTTAAACATACAATGTATTATTCATTTCAGAGGTATAGGTCTGTGATTCATCAGTCTTACACAATTCACAGCACTCACCATAGCACATACCCTCCCCAGTGTCTATCACCCAGCCACCCCATCCCTCCCACCCCACCCCCCACTCCAGCAACCCTCAGTTTGTTTCCTGAGATTAAGAATTCCTCATATCGGTGATATCATATGATACATATCTTTTTCTGACTGACTCACTCAGCACAATACCCTCCAGTTCCATCCACGTCATTGCAAATGGCAAGATTTCATTCCTTTTGATGGCTGCATAATAAATTTCCCTGATGGCTAATGATGATGAACATTTTTTCATGTGTCTGTTAGCCATTTTGTATGTCATCTTCAGAGAAGTGTCTGTTCATGTCTTCTGCCCATTTTTTGACTTGATTATTTGTTTTTTGGGTGTTGAGTTTGAGAAATTCTTTTTTTTTTTTTTTAAAGATTTTATTTATTTATTTGAGAGAGAGAGAATGAGAGACAGAGAGCATGAGAGAGAGGAAGCAGACTCCCTGCCGAGCAGGGAGCCCAATGCGGGACTCGATCCCAGGACTCCAGGATCATGACCTGAGCTGAAGGCAGTCGCTTAACCAACTGAGCCACCCAGGCGCCCCGAGTTTGAGAAATTCTTTATAGATCTTGGATATCAGCCCTTTATCTGTAGTGTCATTTGCAAATATCTTCTCCCATTCTGTGGGTTGCCTCTTTGTTTTGTTGACTGTTTCCTTTGCTGTGCAGAAGCTTTTTATCTTGATGAAGTCCCAAAAGTTCATTTTTGCTTTTGTTTCACTAGCTTTTGGAGATGTATCTTGTGAAACAAAAGCAAAAATGAACTTTAGGATCTTCCTTCTTAATTAAAACAAGTATCTCTGTTCCACCAGTTCACTTGTATGAGATTCTGAAGTTAAAAGTAAAACACTACTCAGTGTACTGCTGCATCCCTGTCTCCCCTTCTCCCGTTAGTTAAACATTTTTAGGCATTTTGGGTTATCCCTCAGGTGTTTTGTTGCAAATATGCACGTGCTCATGTGATCAACACCCATGGCCACACAAGGATCTGCATGATAACAGCGTATCCTGGTCATTACTCTAAATCATTGTATGAAGACCTTCCTCATTTCTTTTAAAAAGTTGTTTCCCCCATTGATTTTCGTCTCTGGTCTATGTCCTGCTCGAACATCTTGATAGGCTCTCATTGCCCTCAGGATCAGTCTGAAACTCCTCAGCATAGAAGTTAAGAACATTAGCAACCAAATCTTAATCTCAACCATTTTTCTTGTTTTTTCTCCAACTACTTCCTCCCTCAGCTCTCTTTCACAGATAAACTCTTCGCACCCTCTCCAGAGCCCCTCAGACACCTTCTGTGTCTGCCATCTTTCTCATGCCTTTCTTCTTACTCGGCACACCCCTATTCCCTTTGTGCAGCTCCTACCTGTGTGCCAAAGTCTACAGCAGGACCGATTTCCTCAAGAATTTTTGACTTACAGAATCCAACGCCTACAAAATGATTTAGCAGTTAATCACCCATGGCCTTAAACATTTTCTTTTACTACTATTTTTTTCACGTTTATGTTTTCAGGTTTTGTTTTCTTAAGAATATTCCAAGACAATATTGGGCACTGAAACTTTTGTAAGGCTCAAGAAAACATCCTAGGATGTTGTGGCCATAAGATTTCTACAGGCTTACTCTCATTTCCTGAACTTTGCTGGCTTTGTTGCTGACTGGTACTTTCAAATCTCTCTGCTTAGGGTCCCTGCTTGCTCTGTGTTCACAACAGCAGTAGGCATACCATCTTGCATACAGAATTTGCTCATTGCTCTTATCAGTTCATTAATTACTCATTGCTGTCTGCCAGTCACTCTCTCTGCCTATATTACCATGTGGAAGTTAGGTATTAATATAATGCCAGAGTATTCCAAAATGACATCAGGGTCATTAAACTGTGCTATTAAAAATGCTTCTAAGAAAAAGATTATTAGGCATGTTTCTACTCTTTTTAGAACTGACATACGTTAGTACTCTATGTTGAAAAGAAAGCCTCTGTCCTGGGTATTTAAAAAAACTTGATAGAACATACTAGATAAAATTACATTAGGCATTTGACTTTTATATTTAGTATAAAGTAAAATGGGAAAACTATCCTAGTTTGAAATTAAAATGCCCAGCTAAATGCTTCTGCCATATGAAATTGTTTTCCTACACATAAAAGAAATAAGGCAGTTTACTGATGCTTTATAATGTGGTATACACTCAGGATATTTTTGTTAACTAGAATAAGAAATCAGGGCAGCATTCAGCATATGTCACTCTCAGAACAGAGCTGCAGATAACATGCAGTTTCATACTCGAGAAAAAGTTTTGAGTCCATCCAACTCATTATTGTTAGTATAGATGTGGTTACAAAATAAATAGTGTGGACATATCTGTAACATACATAATTTAATCATAAACAAATTCAATGTAAGAAAAGACAGACGGAGATTTAAAAAAATCAAAATCAAAGATCTCTTATACATTAAAATGTTAGATTTGTTTTTTTCTCATCTATGGAAAACACATACTTATTCCAAATGTAACACAGTTATTCAAAAAAGTTTT
This sequence comes from Neomonachus schauinslandi, assembly GCF_002201575.2. Classification (NCBI taxonomy): domain Eukaryota; kingdom Metazoa; phylum Chordata; class Mammalia; order Carnivora; family Phocidae; genus Neomonachus; species Neomonachus schauinslandi. The sequence continues at coordinate 20,544,513 of NC_058409.1, forward strand.
TTTTATTATTCAAAAAAATTTTAAGCTGCTTACTTAATTGTAACAATGGTTTTATAATTTTGGAGAGCCACTCTTCCCTCCTTAGGGGATCTCCTTTGTTCTTGGGTCAGGATGTTGACCCTGGAATGAACGGGGAATCATGCTTAGCATAGGACTCACTGTGCCTCAGCTCTCTGAAGCTCAAGCAGGCTCTTATCTTGGGGGCATTCTGGACCATCACTCAGGGCTACCACATCATGTCCAGCAGGATGCCAAATGATGCAAAGCAGTTATTAACCAACACAAAATTTTCACATTCAACATCATCTCCTTCATCCATTTGATGGCTTGTCTATTCATTTCTAAAAGATTTATTGAGCCAAACTTCTATACAAGGCACCATGTAAGGCTCTGAGGGAGCAGCATAAGGCAAGGCCAATGGAACTCACGGTCTGGTCAACAAACAAAGCACAAGTATCTGTGCAATGTGATAAAACCAGAAATGAAGGAAATGAAAAATATTATGGGGTGGGCTGATTAATTTTGCCCAAGAAGAAAATGTGATCTCTAACTGGGGACTTAGAGGATGAGTCGGGTTTCAATGAGCACAGAAAGGGGAAATCAAGATGCTTCAGAAGAGAAGCCATTTTAGGCAAAGGCATGGCGGTGTGGTCATGCAGAGCAGTGACAGGAACGTGAGTATGCGGCCCCAAGTGTTAGAAATGAGTCTCTTTTGTGTGTGTGAAAGATTTTATTTATTTATTTTAGAGAAGGATTGAGAGCATGAGCAGGGGGATGGGCAGAAGGAAAGGGAAAGAGAGAATCTCAAGCAGAATGCATGCAGAGCGCAGAGCCTGATGCAGGGCTCGATCCCACAACCCTGAGATCATGACCTGAGCTGAAATCAAGAGTTGGATGCTTAACTGACTGAGCCACCCAGGCGCCCCAGCAATAGATCTTGAATACAGGCTGGCACCAGGTTCTAAAGGGCTTTGAATGTCCAGGTAAAGAACTTAGAACTTTATAGAGGCAGGCAAGAGATAAAGAGAATTTATCATAATTTCATGGTAAACCAAGTATCTGACAGCAAAGAAAAACAATCTCCATAAATCACTGGGAATCTTGATCTTGATTATCTGAATATAATGAAGAATATGCCTCCTTTTCAATGCAAAAAAAAAGTGAACACAAATTGATTAAATAAATATTTAGAAATGTAAAAAATCAAATACAAAAAATTAATTTGGAAATTATGATATAAAAGATTAACATTTGTGTCAAATTCTTCTAATGAGTTTGCTTCTCTTCTCACCCCTTACCACCTCCATTCTAATCCATTCTCAAAGGCCTTCGATTACTCCACCTACCAAATAAAATACATACACCTGATGTGGATTTCCAGAACTCCACAATAATAACCTCACTTCTCCAGCCTCCCTTTTTCTTCTAGCCATATTCTACAACATAAGTTTCCTAAAACTAGGGTCTATGGCATGAGCCAATAATGTTCAATGATGACTCCCAAATTGGTATTCCTCCTACAGAATTGAATCCATGCCTATTTCAAGCTGATGAATATGTGTATGTGTGTGTACACAGATTATTTTCCTACATAGTTTTAGAAAATCAAGCCAAGTGGAGGCAGTCCTACTAGTGTTCAACTCTCCTAGACCTGTGACTTCAAAATTAAATTAAATGAATTAGACTTACATGCAGTGAGTCAATGGGCACACTGACCCTAAAACCAGTTAATTTTCTCCATTTTCTAGCCTTAATAGTGCACATAAGATGTCTGAGCTAATGTCAGATAGGAACTTGGATACATTCATAAAGAACAAACAACTGTCATTCAAATCTCATTACTCTTAAGTTGGGAGAGGGAGGCTGGACGCAGACATCCTACCTCTCAGAGCAGATTGTCCGCATAGTACTGGAGAAACCACTCATACTAGAGACCTGGATATCCAGGCACAGGGTCTCCACCTGCTTGAAGTAACTAAGGAGGCAGTGCAGTGTCAGACTAACACGGTGCAGGAGCCCCAGAGATCTGCATTAGAACATTGGCTCCATCTACTGGCTCTTGTGTAAGTCACTTAACCTCTCTGAACCTCAAATTTCTTTGTCTGCAAATCTGAATAATTACACCCATCACACAGAGCTATTATAAGAATTATGTAACATACGGATCCAGTGCAGGCACATCCTTCTTCTCCTCCTCTGAATCATAATCAAGTATGATTTATTGCACACTTAAGAAGAAGAAACTGAGGTACAGGGGGGGTCAGTGGCTTGCCCAAGGCCCCAGTTAGTTCTGAGATAATGAGGTAATATAGATGTGCAGTGCCTTACACATGGAATGTGTTTCATAAATGGTAATGATTATTTTTACTGCCACTACTTCTGTTTCTTCTATTACGGCCATTCCTATTCTTCTACCAGTATTTATGATGACAATATAGTATTCTGAAGGCAGAATCTATACCTCTAACCTTCACTGTTGGATGGCGGCTCTAAGTTTAAGCTTTGCTCAATAAGGGATGACCCAGACCATGACTGAAATACACTGTTTCATCTTTCCAAACGAAGGAAAACATACAAATATATCTGGCTTTACGTTGAATATACTTAAAACGCAAAATTAAAGGTGTCAATTTCTTTTTTGTAGTAACTCTTTTTCACTAAAATAAACAAGCCCTAAGTAAATAAGACATCGACTACATTCATGATTCATAGCAATGAAAGAAGCTTTAATCACTACATTCTGTCTCCCAAGGCAGATTTAAAAAAAAAAATCTTTCTCCTGCCTTTGTGTCTCTAGCACTCGGCAAGAGCAATGTCTTGAGGAAGTCTTTCTTCATTTCCAAAATGACCCTGACAACATAAAACAAACCCAGATGGTTTCTGAAACTGAAGTCTTTGCAAAGAGCACCTGGTCTATCAATCCCTCAATAGTGATGCCATTTATTTTAAACAACCTTTTCAGCCATTTTCCCAACGGTTTTATAATTGTTGCCATCTTCATACATGTTTGGGCTATTCTGTTATTATAAAGAAGCACTGTATTGTGCCTTCAAAAATCCAAGGCTTACCGATGCACCGAGAGCCATCTGTTGAGGTCACGTATCCACGTGGACAAATGCAAAAATAGCTTCCCACGGTGTTGGAACACTCTCCAGTCTCACATATCCCAGGAATGATGCTGCACTCATCAATGTCTAATCAAGGGAAGGAGGAGAAGATGATTGAGAACGGCATCCATTAAACAGCTCGTACAGGGGATTTTTTTAAAGAGCATCAGAGCGCTCATGGTTGATTAGGTTAGATCATATAACCCTGAATATACTCTTGTTTCAGACCCTGAGGAATTTCTCACACATATCTATGGGAACTGAGATGAAAGTAAACTCCCATGGCAGTAAACAATGCCAAAGAAAGCAAAACTCTATATCCTTTTCTCCCCCTCCCCAACAAATGCAATTTAAATTGAAAATAAGTAAAGATGTCAATGTTTTAGTTTCTATTCTATATCAACCAGGGAATTATCCTACGACAGCCTTTAAAAAACACATATAGGGATTGCATTTTAAAATATGGAATAACAGAATACATTTAAAAATTTATAGCTGATTTTCATGCTAATTATTTGAACCGATGGATGGTAGCAAGTAATTTTTTTTTTTTTCCTATTTGGATTCAGGACATGTTTTTGTACTTACATTTGAATATGGGTATATTTGACATTCGGGAATTAACTTTATTCTAAAATAACACAGAAACATGGCAGAGGGCAAACTTGGGAGGCTTTGGGAGGTGTCCAGTTTTCTTATCGTGCCTCCCTGCACTTACGCATTCAGCTTATTCAATGCCTGGACTAGTCTATTCCCTTGCACGTCCACGAAAGATCTGCTTTCTTTTAAGCTTTCATTAAAGCAGAAAACCTGGCCACTTATATAAGCATTAATGTATTTTTCTTCTAGAGTTCAGTAAGCAGAGAGAGGTGGAAAGTCAAACAAAACTACAATTAAGTACACTGGGACCTAATTGCTAATACATTTAAGAGGAAATGAGCAATTGTGAAGGAAATCCAGCCACAGACGCCCAGGAGTTGGCCCCCTTCTTTAAGGCACATAGCTAGCAAAGACCACTGAATACAGAGAAGGATTTAAAAGTCATAAACATAATGATTATGGAAAAGCAAACCTGAGCTTTTAGTTTCTTTTGAGTCTTTTTTTAGTTGCATATTTATATTTTAACATATCAATTAAAAAAACAGGAAAAAATATATTCCTAAAAATGTAAGGAAAGAAATTTTATTTTTTTAGGAAGATTTTATTTATTTATTTATCAGAGAGAGAAAGCAAGAGAGAGAGCACAAGCAGGGGACGTGGTATGCAGAGGGAGAAGTAGGCTCCACACTGAGCAAGGAGTCCGATGCGGGACTCGATCCCAGAACCCTGGGATCATGACCTGAGCTGAAGGCAGCTGCTTAACTGACTGAGCCACCCAAGCATCCCGGGAAAGAAATTTTAAGCCCCACAATTTAAAGAACTCTTGGCAATGCCTTTCTTGAATTCCTCCATTGATCTAACCATTCTTTTTTCCTCCATTTATTCTGACAAGCTACTCTTGCCTACAAGCTGTGTCATGAAGTAACTATAAGCCTGTGTGTCTTCTTGGAATGTTCTCATATAAAAAAGTTACCAGATTCAGACATTCCCTGAAATAACACCTTCATTTGAGGCTTAGCAGTTAGCCACTGAAGGCACAGTGGGACAAATCAAAATTGACCAATTCCCTAAGAGGGATCAGAATTCTAACATGAATTGACTATATGAGAAGCAAGTACATAATGCAGTGCAGTTACCAGCAGATTTAATCCAACAAAATGAAACCATGTGTGCAAAATTAGGACCTACTGCATCTTGTGTTGCTCTCTCGGTGCCGTGCATCTTAATAAAATCAAACGTGGATTCAGAATAGAAAGGAAAGTAGAAGAGCTATGCTTTAATCACCCAATGCACTGATAAGTCACTTGAGGATAGAGAAGACTATAGAAGAGACCAGCACATAGTAGAGTACCAAGCAGTGCAGAGGTGAGACAGCCCACACTGCCTTCTGATCCTCTACGGTCCTACCAACAGTCAAGGCACTTATGGAGCCCAGGGTTGATCTAAATTCTTAAAAATTAGAAACCTTAAGTCTTTCATTTAAGCATTAACTTTTATTTCCAAGCATTTCCTTTCATAATAAGAACTTCTTTGTGCTCCACTTCCAAACACTGTCCCTGACAACAAAGAGTAGAACACTGAACGACGTTTGACATTTTTCTTTTTTAAGGAAAAGAAAAATCTGGAACAGAGAAGAACACATGGAGTAATATTAAATTTGCGGGTTTTGTGTTAAATGCTTTAGTGCACCCAAACCCCATGTTTCACAATTCTTAGAATTAACTAGGAAACTTAGAAGGTTAGCTTCCAAATAATTGTATGAAAAAGGCTCCTACTAAAGTATTTAGGAATCCTATATGAACAATAGGAATGTATTTCATTTTTGGGTAGACTCCCACCTAAATTTTAAAAATTCAGTGTTGTTTTTTTTTAACTGATCAAAACACCCTGCATTTCAATGCAGTCATGCCCAATATTTATCCATCAATTTAAATTTAAATTTAGCATTAATATTTATGGTAAGAAGGATGTGTGGCTTCAGCTCTTTTCTTCAAGATCATATGTCACGATCAGATTATAGTATCTTTGCAAACATAAAGAGTACACTGGTAAGATACACAGAAGTGTGTCTAAGGGTGATAAATCTTCACCGAAAAAGGCAAAGTCTTTTAATAAAAGGAGTTGGTTTCATTCGTCCTCAGCATATCTAATGTGCCTCCAACAACCTTCCCTTGAACTTTTTGTAAAAGGTTTATTTACCGGGGGGAGGGAGGGCTCCTGTGTGGCTCAGTCCTTAAGCACTGGACTCTTGGTTTTGGCTCAGGTCACAACCTCAGGGTCATGAAATAGAGCCCGGCGTCGGGTTCCATGCTCAGCACGGAGTCTGCTTGAGGTTCTCTTCCCCTCTCTGCCCCTTCCCCCACTTGCATGTGTGTGTTCTCTCTTTCTCTCTCTCTCTAAAATCAAAATCAAAATCTTTAAAACTTTATCAGTTTGGTGGCTTTGGTCTGCAAATACCAGAAAAACTGGTCTAAAGGGACATAAAACCAAAAAATTAATAGCTTGCATATCTGAGGTCCATACGCCATGGACATCAGGTTGGTTTAAGTCAATGTCTCTTGTTCAGTTTCTCTGAGATGTGCTCAACTATGCCCTCTGTGCTTTGATTTCGTCCTTAGGCTGTCTTCACTGACAGGAGCAAAATGGCTGTAGCAGTTTCTAGGCTCGACCTCTGACCCCAGGACATATAGTGGAGAAGAGGGTGTCTCTTCCTGTGGCTCTCTTTTAGGAGGGAGGAAACTTTTTCCCAGGAGCACCCAGCACACCTTCCCTGTTGTCCTAATGTTTTGAGCTATATTCCTCTAGCCAGGAGAATATGCTGGTTGGCAATCCTGAACCTAGAATTCTGAACCAACTGTATGCTGATTGGCTATCCTGAACCTAGAATTCTGAACCAATTACTGTGGCAAGTGGAATGCAGTCAGATTCAGACTAATAAAGAACAACAAAAACAGCACAGATAAGTGCATCTGAAAAGAGAGCACAGCTGAAGCATGGAAAGTGTACCAGCATGGGTAGGAAGTTGATGGAAAATGAGCTTAGCTAGTTAGCCATAGGTTGAATCCTGGAGAGTCCTCCCAAGGACTTTGGCTTTTATTATGAGGTGATTTATGGTGTCTATGAAGGAGTTTAAATTGCATTCATAAGCAAATCAGTATTTTAGAAAGACAATTCTTGTGTGTAATGTGGGCAGATAATGAATCGCCTAGTGATTAATGATGAGAGCATGGAATAGGCTTTATGGTGAGAACACATTTTCGTGAGATATGAGGAAGGAGAAATCAACAGGACTTTGCTACGGGATAAATTAGACTTCTAGCTTGATTAACAAGGGACATAATGGTAGTGCTATTAACAGGGAATGGGACATGGAGAGAAGAACACATTTTAAGGTTAAGCTGGGTTTTGGACTTTTTGAACTTCAGATTTTTTTAGAGAAACGGGCAGCAATTCCAACTGCGTAGCTACAAATCTGAAACTCAATAAAGACATAAGGGGTAAAGATGTACACTTGTGATTTATCACCAACTCAGTGGGTTGTGTTTGAAGTTGTAGTAATAAATAAGATGTGCAAAGGAGACACATAAATGAAGAGAGTTGAATTTAAGGAGAGAAATTCTGAGAACCAACACATTCCAAGAGAAAGTCAAAGGAAGAAAAGCCATTATAGATGACTGGGAAGGAAAAATTAGGGAGAGATGAGGAAGGGTATGATGAGTGAAGGCCAGTATGGACACTGTCAAAAGGAGAGGGTTGTTGAATGTGCCATGGAAGGGTAAAGAAAGAGAAGGGCTGGAAAGTGCTTGGTAATTTGAAGAAGTTGAACACAGGTTTTGTGTTTTTTTTTTTTTTTAAGAAAATTAGATCTAATCAAAACCATCTGACAGATCTGACTGCCAAACCACAGAACCTCATATATTTGTCAACCAACATTTACAACATTTACTGTAAATCTTACTCTAAGCAGAATATAATGAACAATTTGGTAAGTAGTGCTAAGTGTGATCTCAGATTATCACTGAATTCTAAGAACATGGCCCTAGAGATTCTGTCATTTCCAATATGGACGTCATACTATAAGGCAGTCCATGTAACAATTATGTTACAGGGAACTTAGAACAAATTAAACAAGAAATTCTGCTTTTAAAAAAGTCTTCGTGTTTTCTTTCCATCAGTGTCAAGGAACTATATGTATGTGATCTATTCTGTATAATTTTTTTTGGTATAGGAAAATGTACATTTCCATTTTACACTGAACTTCTATTAATTAATATGTTATTTAAATTTATGACTAAATTTTAAACAGAATAAACTGCTACCTGTTTCAAGCTTTATAAGGGCAACAGGCATTACAGAAATGGTAAAATAAGCTATAATGGAAAAGTAACGTTTGCTTTTCCCTTTCCAGATTTTGAATGGTGTGTATCGGCTGTACAGAATTCTATTGTATATTCATAAAGTTTTATTGAAATATAATATTACATGGTAGTACAATTCACCCACTTACGCAAAATTCAATGGTTTTTAGTATATTCACAGGGTTGTGCAACCATTCCTACAAGTTAATTTTAGAATATTTTCAACCCCTCAAAAGTACTTCCATCCCATCAGTTGTCACTCTCCCTACCTCCCTCTAAGCTCTAGGGAGTTACTAACCTACATATAACTAAAATATGTACAACTAATACTAACTAATCTGTCACTATAGGTTTGCCTGTTCTGGACATCTCCTCTAAATGGAATCATAAAATATATGGTGTATAATAATATTACAGTGTATGGATAGATCACATTTTATCTATTTATTCATCAGTTAATGGATATTTGAGTTATTTCCATTTTAATGGCTATTATGGATAAAGCTGCTAGGAACATTTGGGTACTAGTTTTATGTGGACATATATTTTTATCTCACTTGGGTATACACCTAGAAGGGAGATTGCTCAGTCATAAGGTAACATTATGTTTCTTTTATTGAGGAACTGCCAAACTGTCTTCCAAAGCACCTGTAGAATTTTAAATTCCCACTAGCAATGTATGAAGGTTCCAGTTTCTCCATATTCTTGCCAAGGTTCATTATTATCTTTTATTTTGTCATAATGTGAAATAGTATCACACTGTAGTTCTGGTTTGCATTTCCCTAATGACTAAAGATGTTCCACACATTTTCATGTACTTAGTGGATTTTTACATTTCTTCTTTGGAGAAATATCTATTTAATTGCTTTGTCCCGTTTTTAATTGAGTTATTTGCCTATTAATAATTGAGTTGAAAGAGTTCTTTATATATGTCCTATATCTGATACATAATTTGCACATGAATTTCCAATATGAGCTTTAGAACAGACTGCCAATTTCTGCAAAAAAAAAAAAAAAAAAAAGAGCAAATCGGGATTGCAACAGGGATTGTGCTGCATCTACAGATCAATTTAGGAAATACTATCATCTTAACAATATTAAGTATTCCAATCTAAAACATAGGATGTTTTTCCATTTATTTAGAACTTCTTTAAATTTCTTTCAAAAAGGTTTTGCAGTTTTAAATGTAAACGTCTTTCATTTCCTTTGTTAAATGTATCCCTAGCACTTTATTCTTTTTGATACTATTATAAATGGAATCCTTTTCTTAGTTTCACTTTCAGAATGTTCACTGCTAGGGTATGGAAATGCAATTGATTTTTATATATTGATATTGTATAACATCAACCTGGTTGAACTCCTTCATTGGATCTAACAGTTTTTTAGAGGACGCCTTCTCTGCTTCAGTGGATACCTTACTCACTTTAGTTGATATCTTCTCCACCAAAAACATGTCATCTGCACATAGTTTTACTGCCTCTTTTCCAATCTGGATACTCTTTATTTCCTTCTCTTGCCTAAATGCTCCGTTAGCCAGAAGCACTTATTCTTTTGCCAGGAAGCATGATGTTAGCTATGGATTTTCATAAATGCCCATTATCAGGAGGTTTCCTCCTATTCCTAATTTGTTGATCATTTTTATCATGAAAGGGTGCCAGATTTTTTTAATGCACTTCTTGCATCTATTGAAATAACTGTATGGCTTTTACCTTTTATTCAGTTATTTGGATGGTGTATTTGATTTTTCAAAGGCTGAACCACCATCTGCATTCCCAGAATATATATGTGTATAGAACAAGAATATATGATCATGATGTATAATGACATAAAATCCTTTTGATACGTAGCTGGATTCCGTGTGCTAATATTTTCTTGAGGATATCTGCATCCATAATCATGAGGAATATTCATTCTAGTTTTTTTTTTTCCCTTGTTTTCTTTGTCTGGCTTTAGTATTACTGTGACATTGTCCTCAGAGAGTGAACTGGGAGACATTTCAACCTTCTCTATTTTGGAGAAGAGTTTAGGAAATATTGGTATTAATTCTTCTTTGAACATTTGTTAGGATTTATCACTGAAGTTATCTGGGCTTGGGATTTTCTTTCTTGTGGGAAATTTTTAAAGTACTAATGGGATCTCTTTACAATTGCTATATCATGTTACTATAATGTACTGTTATCATCTATTCAGATTTCCATTTCTTCTAGAGACAGTTTTGGTAGTTTGTGTCCTTCTAGGGACTTGGCCATTTTGTCTAAGTGGTCTAATTTATTGGCATACAGTTGGTCATCCTATTACTTTATAATCATTTTTGTAGGTCAGTGGTTATATCTTTTCTTTCATTTATAATTAATAATTTGGGTCTTCCTTCTTTTCTCTTGTCCAGTCTAACTAAAGGACTGTCAATTTTGTTGATCTTTTCTGTCAACTGAGCATGATTTTCCGTATTTTCAGTCATCTCTAATATTGTCTTCCTTCCGCTTTCTCTGATTTTAGTTTGTTCTATTTTTATTTCCAAAGTGGAAGCTGAGGTTATTGGTTTGAGTTCTTTCTTTTTAATATAAGTGTTTACAGCTAGAGATTTCCCTCCAAGGACTGCTTTAAATGCATCTCACAAAGTTTTGGATATTCTTTCATTCATCTCAAATTATTTTCTAGTTTCCCTGTGACTCTTCTTTGCACCCTTAGTTATTTAGAAATCTGCTGCTTAATTTTTACATATTTATGAATTTTCCAAATTCCCTTCCGTTATTGATTGCATTTAATTCCATTGTGGTTGGAGAACATCCTTTGCATGATTTCAATCTTTTAGAATTTATTAAGCTTTGTTTTATGGCCCAGCATGTGTTCTGTTAGGGAAAACGTTCTATGTGATTTCAAGAAGAATATATATTCTGCTGTTGCTGTGTGGAGTGTTCTTCAGATGTATGTGAGATCTAATTAAGCTTATTGTGTTGTTTTATTCTAGTTCCTTGTTGATCTTCTGCCTCGTATTACTGTATCCATAATTGAAAGTGGGGTATTGAATTCTCCACTATTGTTGATAAACTATTTCTCCCTTCAATTCTGTCAGTTTTGCTTCATGTATTTGGGGATCTGTTGTTGGAAGCATATATATTTTTATAACCATTATAACTCTGATGGATTAATCCTTTTATCACTAGGAAATGTTCCTCTTTACCACAGTAACATTTTTTATTTAAAATCTATTTTGTCTGATAATAGTTTAGCCATTCTAGCTGTTTGTGCTTTGCATAATATATCTTTTCTTCATCTTTTAATCTTCAACCTATCTGTATTTTTTTTTATTTTAAAGTATGTCTTCTAGAGGCAGCCCACGGAATGGGAGAAGATATTTGCAAGTGACATTACAGATAAAGGGCTGATATCCAAGATCTATAAAGAACTTCTCAAACTCAACACTCGAAAAACAAATAACCCAGTCAAAAAATGGGCAGAAGACATAAACAGACACTTCTCCAAAGAAGACATACAAATGGCTAATAGACACATGAAAAAATGCTCCACATCACTAGCCATCAGGGAAATACAAATCAAAACCACAATGAGATACTACCTTACACCAGTTAGAATGGCAAAAACTAACAAGGCAGGAAACAACAAATGTTGGTGAGGATGTGGAAAAAGGGGCACCCTCCTACACTGTTGGTGGGAATGCAAGCTGGTGCAGCCACTCTGGAAAACAGTATGGAGGTTCCTCAAGGTGTTAAGAATAGAGCTACTCTATGACCCAGCAATTGCACTATTAGGTATTTACCCCAAAGATACAAATGTAGTGAAAAGAAGGGGCACATGTACCCCAATGTTCATAGCAGCAGTGTCCACAATAGCCAAACTGTGGAAAGAGCTGAGATGCCTTTCAACAGATGAATGGATAAAGAAGATGTGGTCCAGGGCGCCTGGGTGGCTCAGATGGTTAAGCGTCTGCCTTCGGCTCAGGTCATGATCCCAGGGTCCTGGGATCGAGTCCCACATCGGGCTCCCGGCTCAGCGGGGAGCCTGCTTCTCCCTCTGACCCTCTCCCCTCTCATGCTGTTTCTCTCTCGCTCGCTCTCTAAAAAATAAATAAAATCTTTAAAAAAAAAAAAAGATGTGGTCCATATATACAATGGAATATTATTCAGCCATCAGAAAGGATGAATACCCACCATTTGCATCAACATGGATGGAACTGAAGGGGATTATGCTAAGTGAAGTAAGTCAAGCAGAGAAAGACAATTATCATATGGTTTCATTCATATGTGGAGCATAAGCAATAGCTCGTAGGACCATAGGTGAAGGGAGGGAAATCTGAAGGGGGAGAAATCAGAGAGGAAGATGAACCATGAGAGCCTATGGACCCCGGGAAACAATCTGAGGGTTTCAGAGGGGAGGGGGTTGGGGGAGGGGGTAACAGGGTGATGGGTACTAAGGAGGGCACGTGCTGTGATGAGCACTGGGTGTTATACATAACTAATGAATCCCTGAACACTACATCAAAAACTAATGACGTACTATACAGTAGCTAACCGAACATAATAAAAAAAATAATAAAGTATGTCTTCTGTAGACTGTGCAAGGTACTGATTGGTCAAATGGTGTATGTAAGGCCCCTTAGCCACTCAGAGGTTGACCCTTTACTGCTGGATGTGCCATGTGGCATAGAGGATGCTATCACAGTTCAGAGTATGGGTTTTTTTGCCCCATGTACTGCCAAGGAACAGTAGTTTGGAAGTCTACTCTCTGATCTCACTTGAGAGGGTAGAGCTTTGGGCATGCATGTAATGTCACATGGGCAGGGACATCTGTGCTATGATTTCTAAGCCTGGCTCCCTAGGAGTCACTCCTTGGTCAGAGTAGCTTAAATTACTGAACAGCTGGTCAGAGGTTGTGTTGAAGCGTCTTGTGTCAGTGAGGCCTCTGCTCTCGTTGACGGGTCTGTGTGGTGACTGAGGAATGCTTTCAAGTCTGACACTCTGCTCCTGAGTGGGGGCAGTCTAGCACATACCACAGCCTTCTCAAAGCTCAGAGTTGACTGGGATCCTAAGAGGGCTCTTCTGGGCTCTTTCCCTAATTCTCTCCATTAAATTTCTGGCTGTGCTATGGTTTTGCTTGAATCATTGGGTTACTAGCCTCTTCTTAATTGTCTTCCACCAAAACTTCTACTGTGTATGATAGTGCCCTTAGGTATGGAGTTCTCCATTCTTGGTTCCAAATAAAGTTGTCCCTTCAGGCAGAGCTAAGGACCTCTTAGTCCTCATGATCTGCCTTTTTCCCGGGCACTGCAGGGATAACTTGCGCAAGGATTCACGTTACCTGGAGTGATGCCTCTGCTCTATCAGCAGGTACTAGGGGAAGGAGACAGCAGCTCCTGTATTCTCAGTATACCCCTCCATGAATGGAACCTCTGCTCTTTGAGCAAACTAGAATTGGTGCCCCTGGACAACCACTGGTAGTACAACCTGGAGTATACCTCCCACCTCCTGGTGGAAGATGGGTGTAGAAGGAAAAGCAGTCCCCTCTGTTATTCCCACCTGGATTAGAGCTTCTGAAAATGGAATGGGGGTAAGGAAGGGGATGAGAAGAGCCTGGCCCTCTATGAATTTTTTATCTATTATTTGTTTCAGGGGTACAGGTCTGTGATTCATCAGTCTTACACAATACACAGTGCTCACCACAACACATACCTTCCACAATGCGCATCACCCAGTGACCCCATCCCCCACCACCTCTCCTCCAGCGACCCTCAGTTTGTTTCCTGAGATTGAGTCTCTTATGGTTTGTCTCCCTCTCTGGTTTCATCTTGTTTCATTTTTTGCTAAGCGAAATAAGTCAATCAAAGAAAGACAATTATCATATGATCTCACTGATATCTGGAACTTGAGAAACAAAGCAGAGGATCATAGGGGAAGAGAGGGAAAAATGAATTTATTATCTATTAAGTAGTAAAGTATTATAATCTAGTATAGTAGTATAATCTATTAAGTAAATATAAAACAAGGCACAATATGATGGATCCCACCAGAGGGGACTAACCATATACTATCTCAAATCAATTATGAGAACAAGGAAAAGCTCCTGGAGGATACAGTAGTAATAAAGAACCCTAAAGCATGGAGCAGAAATTCAGTATGGAGAGCAAATGGCATAAGTTCTTTCAGACAGTGGAAACACTATGAGCCCAAGTACAGAGGTGACCAATTAAAAGGTATGGATGAGGAATGAACAGTTTCCCATGAGCTGAGAGTATTTATAAGGGAGTAGAAGAAGATACAACTAGAAAATCAGAATGCTATTCTCAGGAATCGATCCTTATTCCGTGGCAATGAAGAGCACCTAAATCACAAAGCAGGGAAAGGGAAAGAATTTTACTTTTGATGGGAATTAAAAGAGTACACTTATCTCGATGAGCACTGAATAATGCATATTATTGTTGAATTATATACTGTATGCCTGAAACTAATATAACACCGTATGTTAACTATAGTGGAATTAAAATTTAAAACTTAATAAAACATAATTTTACCTTTGGTAAATGCAGCTGCCAATGTTGAAGAAGAACAGGGCTAAGGTAAGAACAGGGCAGGGAGAGTAGAGGTAATAACATAGTCCAAGCTTCAGTTAATGAGGGGGCTCTAGGAAAGCAAACAATAAATGGAAGAAACATCCTGAAAGTAAAAGCAAGAATAAGAGAAAGGGATGGTAAGATTTCATTACTGAACTAATACTAACAAAATTAGTAAAATCAAGGGAAGATATTTTTGGGAAAGTCGATGGTTTCATCATTAACATTTTGAGACAACAGTATCTAGAAAATAGCTGAAAATCCAGGGTAGATCTTTATAAAGGGATCGGCAGCTATCAATAAACAGTCGAAACCATCAATGTGAATAAAATCAGTAAAACAGAGAATATAAAGAGAAGAGAACATAAGAGAAGATGCTAATGACAATTTCTAAGGGGATATACTCATTTGAAAAAAGAGAAGCAAATGAAGATAAAAAAGAAAAAAAAGGTCACCAGGATTACGGAAAAGGGATTTAAATTTTATTTTATTTTGAAAAGCAATTTAAATTTTTAAAAAGACTTATTTATTTGAGAGAGAAGAGAGTACTTGGGAGCATGGGGGAGGGGCAGAGGGAGAGAATCATCAGGCAGACTCCATGCTGAGTGCACTGCCCAATGCGGGACTCGATCTCACAACCCTGAGATCACGACCTGAGCCAAAACCAAGAGTCGGACTCTCAACTGACTGCACCAACCCAGGCACTCCTGATTTAAATTTTAAAGAAGTCAAATGTGACAGGCAATATAATGGCTCACCAATGATGTCAGAGTCCTAATCCTGGGAACCCGTAACTATTGAGTTCATATGACAAAAGGGAATCAAGATTGCTAATCCCTCAAATTGAAATGGGGAGATAATCCTGGATTATCTAGTCCTGGCTCCAATGTAATAAAGAGTCCTTGTAAGTGGAAGATGAGGCAAAAGTGTCAGGTTCGAAGAGAGATTTGAAGATGCTGCATTGCTAGCTTTGAAGATGGAAGGGGGCTACAAGCCAGGAATGAAGGAAGTTTCTAGAAGCTGGAAAAGTAAAGAAAATGAATTCTCCCCTAGACACTCTGGAAGGAATATGCAGTCCTGCCCACACCTTCATTTCAGCCTGGTGAGACCTATTTTGGACTCCTGATTTCCAAAAATATAAAATAATTAATCTGTGGTTTAAGTCACTAAATTTTTGATAATATGTTACAGCAGCAGTAGGAAACTGAGAACTCAAGGAATGATATGTAAGAAGAAACAGGGTAACCAAGGATAGTAAAGGCTATGAGGGATTCATGAAAACAAAGGCAATTTTACAAAAGGATAAGAAATAATTGGTGGAGTAGAAGTTGAGATCACTGGTATAGACTAAGTTTTTAGGAAACTTTACAGTGAAGAAAGTCGGAAAGAAACAATACTGACAGGAGACTAAAGAGACAGAGGAAAGAGGTTTTACGTTAATGTGGTTTAGGATGGCCTTGATTGTAGGTAAGAGAGAGAGTCAAGAAAGAGAAGAGATACAAGCTAGAAACTTAGCTAATTAACGGCAAGAGTTAGGAGTCTAGAAAGGTGATAGAATAAAATACAGAGCTGGAATATTTTGCTCTGGAAAGATTCGAAGACACTTCATCAAAGGCAGGGAAAATGGAAAATGAGGATGTAGTAAGAGAATCTGAGGTTGAATAAGTTCGTGTCAAATAGCTTCAGTTCTCTAGGTAAAATAGAGCATATATGTTACAAAACTTTAATGTGCGTGCAAAAAAAATCACCTGGAAAGCTTACTAAACATGCAGATTGTGACTTCTAGTCAGGACGCTCTCTGGGGTGCCTGGGTGACTCAGTCAGTTAAGCTTCTGCCTTCAGCTCAGGTCATGACCCCAGGGTCCTGGGATCGAGCCCCACGTCCGGCTCTCTGCTCAGCGGGGAGCCTACTTCTGCCCCTCCCTCTGCTGCTCCCCCTGCTTGTGCTCTCTCTCTAATAAATGAATAAAATCTTAAAAAAAAAAAAAGACGCTCTGGTACTCCCCTTCTACTATAAACACATAGCCATCACAGATGACATACAAAAGAGGAAACAGAAGACCCAGCTGGTTCCAAAACACAAGATAAATGTTTCCTTGGACCACAAATAGAATTGCAAAGCAATGAGTAGAGTTGAAACCAGGGATTTGCTGGACTCCTTCCTCAGCTGGTGGTGGTGGCCAAGAGATCAGAATGATACTCCCTGACAATGTGGTGTGGTAAACGCTAAAACATGAGCAGTGCAGGGTGAAAGGGACACATGAAGAATAACGGGTCAGAAAAGACTTCCACTGGACATTCACAGTCACACTAAAACACGTCAAATAAAAAGGCCCACACCAGGCTATGAAGATGAAAATGGAATACTCTGAGAGCACACACAAAGACCAGGCAAGAGGGAGCATGATTTATCTGAGGAACTAAGTGAACGTTAATGGTCCTGAATCACAGTGTGTGTAGAAAGAAATGAAGCTAGAGAGGCAAGGAGAGGATGGTCATGCTGGAACTTTGTCAAGAAATCAGGGGACTCAACCAGAGCAGTGACATGGCCAAACATGTTCTGGAAAGATCACTGTGCCCACAACGTGGAGAAAGGACCTTGGTGGGACAAGTAAGAGGTAGGGAGATCCAAAAGAAAGCTCAGTAAACGTCTCTCAGTAAAAGAGACAACAGGGATGAAGGCACAGAAGAGTGGATAAATTCAAAATGCACTTAGGAAGAAGCACAATCCATCCAAACATCTTGGTGGTAAAACAATTGTGTCGGGGGCGGGGGGACCAGTTATGTGGCAACTCTTGGTTTCAGCTCAGGTTATGATCTCAGGGTCTTGAGACTGACTGAGCCCCATGTCAGGCTCTGCGCTCCACAGGGAGTCAGCTTGAGATTCTCACCCTCTGTCCCTCCCCCGACTCGGACTCGGGTGCACTCTCTCTCTCTCTCAAATAAATAAATAAATAAATAAATGAATGAATGAATAAATAAATAAATAAATAAAATCTTAAAAAATAAAAAGTCACGTCAGGAGAGGGAGGAATCAAGAGTGGCCCCCTAGATTTAGGATTGTGAGGAGGTATATGGGAAGCGCTGGTAAGGGACATGCGGGGTGAGTGTGGGGAGCTACACACCAGGTATGGGTCTGTGCATGCCGAGGCCGAGTAACTGGGGTGGGGGACAGACTGACTAAGCAGTGGTACACGAAGGTAGGAAACAGAGGAGACAGACACAGGCACTCCATTTGGAGGGGTACAACTGCACAAATGTCAGGAAGATAAGGAATGGTGAAAGTCCACCTGTTGGATCTTGATGAAATTAGTTTCACTTGACTAGAGATGACACTGCACAGATGACAGAGGGTTCTAGAATGGGTTCACAGATGACAGAGGGTTCTTTGACGTGAAGAAGAAGGAAAAGAGAGGGCAGGAGCTCGAGACGACGATGGAAAGGGAAAGATTTTTTTTTTAGGATGATGGAAAACCCCACAATCCACTGTCTATCGGAGATGTATGTACAGAGATGTTGTCTATCGTGCACTGTCAATATTTTCGGGTTATCTCATAGTTTCACTGTGGTACAATTATATATTCCTTCTTGGTCCCTCTTTCTGGTTATTGATCTAAGGAAGTACATTTGTAATAGTCTGTGTGTTAACATTAATGGGCACTAAAGGGACTTCTCACTTAAGAGGTTTTTTTGTCTGTTTAGGCAGAATAATGGCATTTTTTTTTTAAAGGCTTCTTCTGCAGCCATGTAATGAATGGTTCCCTTTTGGCCTGAAATCAATACTGCATCTTTCTAAACACTAATTTGGAGTAACTCAGGCATGAAGTAACAGCGACAAAGACAGTTCCATCACAGTTTCTTTTTTTTTAAACATTAAAACAGTTGGAAAGCTGTTTCAATTTCAAAAGACATAAAAGTTACTGATAACACAGTCAAACAATATGCGCTTAAATTTTTGGTCTGCATCCCCAAATATTTCTTGGGAAGCGCAGCTATTACCAGCAGTGGCTTTTCCTCTCCTTTCTCTCTCTCTTTTTTTCAATTTACTCAGGGTGTAAACATCTTGGGTTACCCTTTTTTAGCCCAAGATGAATAAGACCAAATCGTTTACAAGTTCTAAAATACTGAAGACTTAAAATGAGGATGCTGAGCTCCTGTAGGAGAGTATTTTTAACAACTGAGTGGTGAGCTGTTAAAACTATGTCCTCCAGAAACTTGATTTCTTCCCATCCTTCTTGCCTTCCACAATCACTTTAAAAATTTTAAATATAAGGGAAATTAAAATGAAAGCCTCCTTTAATGTTGAGTAAAACCTACAATTTCAACAACACAAAAGTCAGGAAATTCCAAGGTTAAATTTACTATAACCATTTGGACTTGGCAAAAATGCAAGAATTTAACATTTTCTGTTCCCATTTTTTTTTTTCTTGTTAAGCATCAGTATGTTGAGATGTAATCAGAAAACCCTCAGGATTTCAAAAGGTATTTTGGCATAATGTAGTAAGAACCTTAATTTAAGAAATCTTGACCTTTTATCAATACTCGAATGATGCATCCAGTCATTTATTTTGTATCTTCTGAATAAATGGCATTAAGAGAAAAAAGAAATCTGTCCTACTTTCCATAATAGAATTATCATATAAATACTCATTAATCTTTGTGCTCTTCATACTTACTACTGCAGGGGAGAAAAACTTTTCCCTTATTCCCTTCTACGTTCTTTGGCTGGCCTAATAATTAACATGAGAGAGATTAATAGGAGAAAAACTAATTTCTTATGTAAGGCAATCCATAGAAATATGAGACTCAAAGAAGTGATCAAAGCAGGTAGCTTTTTGTACCTTTTAAACAAAGGAACATTATTTGTGAAGATTTGACAAAGGGGTTGGGGCTTGGAGTAGCAAATTAATGAAGAAGTAACAAAGTTTGTTTATACAGCTTCTTGGTCCTGAATTTTCTGTCTGGAGATAAGGATGCCTTCCACACTCCAGGCTGGAAGGGAAATTTATTTCCTGCTTTCAAAGGTATAAAAAAGGGTCAGAGTGTCCCTCTCGCATTGCTGTTACTTAAGTAATTTTAATTCAAAATAACCAATATGCCAAAGTGGTATTTTTTTGGGGGGGTGGTCTGCCCTGAATCCCATCATTACCATAAAAAGAAATATACCCAGGGCACCTGGGTGGCTCAGTTAAGCATCTGACTTCTGCTCAGGTCATGATCTTGGGGTCCTGGGACTGAGTCCTGCATTAGGCTCCCTGCTCAATGGAGAGTCTGCTTGTCCCTCTCCCTCTACCCTTCACCCGTCTCATGCGCTCTCTCTCAAATAAATAAAATCTTAAAAAAAAAAAAGGAAACTCAACAAAAGTGGTATGCACATTACTAAGACACATACTATATACAATTCTTATAAAGAAAGTTAATCTTCAAATTGGTACAGTTATATTTTCTTGGATTTGGTTGATTTCCTTATTCAACTGGGAGGTTATATCCATATACATTCAGTTTACATTCAATAAGTAACTGCAAACACACTGAACTATACAGATGTATCTGTGTATATGCACAAAATGGGCGTGTAGGTGTGGATGTGTGAATCAGCCTGGAAAGTACACACCGTGATCTGCTCATGGGGGTGGTAGAGTCGCAGAAATTTAACCACACATCCGCTAGCACTCCCTGCATGAATTAGCAAATTCAAAATATCTGACCCAAAATAGGGTCACCAAGACTGTGACCGGACCTCACTGGGGTCGCACCGTATCTGGGCTAATGGAACACAGACACATTCACATTACACACTTAAATGACTGCTTTATGGTACCGGACAGAATTGTTGCTTATCCAGAGGAAGTTACCTGGGCAATTCTCAAAGACACCAGAACACCTCAGGGGTCCTTCACCGAGACTGTGAAAGACCTGCATGTTTCAATTCCCTTTTCCTCACATTACTCAGAGTACCTGTTTGATGATTTATGCAAAAGTCAACTGTAAGTAATGAAGTTATAAATGTTTTTAACAGCTTCATGTAAACTGATAGAATATATACCAATGAGTATTTAAAATCACTAAGGTGGAAGCATAAAGCAACTTTATTTTCTCCCACTACCATTTTGCAGTTTCTTTTTACCCATTCTTTCTTGACCCTAGGAAATCTCACAAAGTTCCTATAGGTTATCCCATCCTTTTTGGATGAACAGAATCTCCACTCAAATCCGATAACCACGCAGCCCTAATCTCTTATGCAACTGGAACGTCTTCCCCTCCCCAGCTTCAGCCTGTCCTAGGCTTATAAGCCTCCAGTGATAGAGAGAACATGGTTGTCTTTTGTCTTCTCTCTTCTAACTCCTACTTCCCTAACTAGTAACAAGCATTTTCAGGGTTGCAGTGGGGAGGAGAGAGGACAGTTACTTGTAAAAAGATCTTACTCAGATGGTGAAAGTGTGATGTAATAGATTTTTCCTTCTCAGTCTTCTCTCTGGTTCTTTTTCATCTCCTAGACCTCTAAATGTTGAAGTATCCGAGGACTCAGCCTTTGAGACTTCTCCATCAAAACACTCCCTTTATGTTCTCATGTATTCCCATGTCTTTAAATATCCACTGTAAGTTGAAGCCTCCCAAATTTATAATGTCAGCTTTGACCTTGTCCCTGAACTGGTCCATGCAACTACATATGTCTACCAGAATGTCTAGCAGGTGTCTCAAATTAACCATTTTAAAGCAGAGCTCCTGATAACTTCCCCCGCGCAACTATGTTCTACCCATAGAACATACTCCTTCTCAGTTAATGGCAACTTCATCCTTACAGTTCCAAAAACCTCAGAATTACTCAATTCTTCTCTTAATCAAGTCATCTGTCAATAAATGCTGCTGGCTCAACCTGCAAAATCCATCTGGAATTCAACCACTTCTCATCACTTTTACCAGTAAACCCCTGGTCCAGGCTACCCTCACATCCCACTCAGGTCATGGCAGTCGCCTCCTGATTGGTCTCCCAGCTTCCACATCTGTTCCCTTATTATCTTTTTACCACTCAGAAGCCATAGCAAATCTTTCAAAATGAAGGTCAGAATCTGTCACTCCTCTGCTCAACTAGTTAGTCTCCACCTCGCCATCCTGCTCCAGAGTTGTCCTGCCTCTGTTTGTCCACTTTGCACCTCGGGTATCTCTGGACTGCTGCCTTGGCTCATTCCCATCAGGAATTCTTCTCCCTCAGTCTCAGTTTGTTCCTCACCTCCTTCCCACCCCCGTTAGCCTTTTTTTTTTCTTTAATTTTATTTTATTATGTTATGTTAATCACCATACATTACATCATTAGTTTTTGATGTAGTGTTCCATGATTCATTGTTTGCATATCCCCGTTAGCCTTTTACAGGCTCTCCTCCTGCTTTGTTTTTCTGGTGGTTTTATCACATCTGACTTGCCTCTTGTCTGTCCCTTGTATCTTGTTTCTAAAGTAACCAGCACGAGAACAAGGATTTTTATCTGTGTGTTCACTACTCTATTCTCAGAGTATAGATGTGTGCCAGGAACTCAATATTTTTCTGGATGAACCCTGGCACCGCATGCCCTCTGGGCATGGCACCTACAAAACCTCAGGATTTTATGGATATCTTGGGAAATCTCCCAGTGTTGAGGGTCTCCCAGCTCTTGCCATCAATCCTGGGATACCTCCTCTTTCTGGCCACCTGCAACTCTCCCATCAGCCCCAGATTTCTGACAGTTTATCCCCATGCTAGGGTCAACCACCCTATAGGAGACCACGTAGGCAGACACCATCCCAAGACCACATAACCCATTTCCTTTCTATGAGGTCCTTGCCTGGCAGGTGGAAAAATGTATCCTTTGCCTTTCAAACTCAGGAAATGCAGAACTGAGGCTTTTCAGAGATGAGTCAGGCTCCACTGATATTCGTCCTTCCAAAACTCTAGTTCACGGAAAACACTTTTCAAAAAAGATCCTTACTACTGTTCTCTTCAACCTCTTTAGGGATCTTCTCTTTTTACACAGCCTGGAGGTGAGTGATGAGTCACGGAAGGCAGAAAAATCTTTCCTTCCTCTTTTCCCCCTTCTCCTCTTCCTTAGCTCACTCCTGTTGCTCACAAGTTATGCAAATGATAAAGACAGCAGTTACGTATATTATATGAACAATCCAAAAAGAACAACACAATGAAATTTTAATTACCTTCTTAAAGAGAAGAGTCTAGAATACATTATATTCATGAGATCCACACATTTCTTGACTCCAGGCAGAAATATTAATATTCAATTAACTAGCCACTACAAATAGATTATATATACTAGTACAAAAAAGGATTTATATAAGAAGCAACACTGTATTTTGTGAATAAAGACCAAAAATATTCCATCTTGAAACTACAAGGAAAATAAACATACAGAAATATTTTATTTTATTTTTTAAGATTTTTTTTTTTTATTTGTCAGAGAGAGAGAGAGCACAAGCAGGGAGGGAGGCAGGCAGAGGGAGAAGCAGGCTCTCCACTGAGCAGGGAGCCCGATGTGGGACTTGATCCCAGCACCTTGGGATCATTACCTGAGCCGAAGGTAGATGCTTAACCGACTGAGCCACTCAGGTGTCCCCAGAAAATATTTTAAAATATAAAATCAAACTTCAACTAAATGCTAGAAAGCTATACTTCCTGTTTTTTTTTTTTTATTAATGATGAAAAAATTCTATCATGGTAAATTAAGGCAAAATAGTCCATGTGGGAGGAAAAATTATGATAATCTAATTGTGAATAGCTGTATTCTATGAGCTTGTTAAGTTGAATTAATTTTCTAAGCCTACAAGGAAATATTCACAATATGGTTTTACTAAAGTATTGGATGAGAATTTTTTTAGCAAACTTCAAATGTTTTCTATTACAAAATATCTTAAAGGGCCTCAAATCTATTGTGCTTATAACCCAACAGAACGGGAAAGTAACCTCCGATATTTTTTCCAAATGTCATTGAGAGTGCTTTCTTATATGCCTTCATGGTAAAGCAGAACCTACTTACGTCTAAGCATACAGCAGTAATTTTATAAAGAATTTGCTCATATTTTTGTTTCTTTGAAAAATTATATTTTAAAAATAAGATACTGACTACAATAGCATGCTTATCCCTTTTCTTAAGTGCTGCACTGATTCATGTCCCGCATAGTCCAGAGGTAGAGGCATCAGAGTAGAACGATGTTAATGATGTTAATGATGTTAATGATGTTCAGAGAATTTTCTTTCTTCTAATATCAGAAACTGTCAGTAGTAGTAGACAAGTCAGTGATAGTAGGCAAGATTAGAAAAAAAGCAGTACTATGAAGAAGGGTAGGAAGAATAGAAGGTAATAACTGAAAAAAGGCAGACCTACAAAGAAAGATAATAGAGCTATATTTATTTTAATCAGAGTGGGCAGTTCCTTTTCCTTTGGAACTCTCTGACAAACACAATGGCAACCCAGAGTTCCTGTCTGGACTACATTTATTTTTGGAAGTCAAACAGCTCTCTGATGGCAATAATAATAAATCTTACAATGTTATTTCCCAAACTCTAGTCATTAAGGAGACACATTTCTATACCTATGCGATCTCCTTGAATCACCTATATCACTTTTTACTTAATACATTTCTATATATGTTCTCATTTTAAATAGTTAACATGAAAGGATTTTTAGACTAGCAAAAAATACTCTGTATGACACCATAATGAGGTATACATGCATTATACATTTGTGCAAACCCAAAAAACATACAACACTAGAAGTGAACCCTAATGTAATTATGGACTTTGGGTAATAACAATGTGTCAATGTATGTTCATCAATTGTAACAAATGTACCACTCGGGGGGGGGGGGGGGGGGGGATGTTGATAAAGGGAGACACTATGCATGTATTGAGTTAGGGAGTATATGGAAAATCTCCGTACCCTCCTCTCAATTTTGTTATGAACCTATCACTACTCTAAAAGGATAAAGTCTTTATAAAAATTTAATACTTTGTTCTAATCAATAATATTTTCAGGAATAACATCCATAAACACACAGTTTTGACACACTAGTTATTTTTTTCTTAAAACTTTTTAATATAACTATTAAAATAAAACTTGTTTGTCCATGATCTGTCACCTAGCCAGTCACTAAGAAAGTAGCTGCAAAATTAATAGGGGAGAGACTATTTGAAATAGGGCAAGAATAGTGATAATGAACAATAGGGCGTGGCAAACTATACCCATTGCCTGTTTGTATAAGTAAAGTTTCATTAGAACACAGCCACACTCATTTCTTTATATATTTATTATCTAAGGCTGTTTTTGCACCATGGTGGCTAAACTGCGTATTTGCAACTGAGTGACTTCCATGTCCGAAAATATTGATTATCTGGCCCTTTAAAACTTTTTTTTTTTAATTTTATTTATTTATTTGACAGAGAGAGACACAGCGAGAGAGGGAACACAAGCAGGGGGAGTGGGAGAGGGAGAAGCAGGCTTCCTGCCAAGCAGGGAGCCCGATGTGGGACTCGATCCCAGGACCCTGGGATCATGACCTGAGCCGAAGGCAGACGCTTAACGACTGAGCCACCCAGGCGCCCCTGAAATAAGTCAGATAAAGACAGATACCACATGATTTCACTTTTATGTGGAATCTAAAAAACAAAACAAACAAACAAAAAACAGACTCTTAAATACAGAGAACAAATTGGTGGTTGCCAGAAGGGAGGTGAATCAGGGGATGGGCAAAATAGTTCAAGGGGATTAAGAGGTATAAATAAGTAAACAAGTCAAGGAGATGAAAAGTACAGCATAGGGAATATAGTCAATTATATTGTAATAATGTTGTATGGTAACTACACTCATCCTGGTGAGCACTGAGTAATGTATAGAATTGTGGGATCACCATGTTGTGCACCTGAAACTAATCTAACACTGTGTATCAACTATACTTGAATTAAAAAAAAAAAAAAAAAGTGAAACTGGAACTCACAGTATTCTGGTGAGGTTAATGTAACAACGAAAGCCCAGTACGTCATTTGGGAAACTACCCTCAAAAATGCTTGCACACTCCCTGTAACAGAGGATTGGAAAATGAAGGTCTACATACAATTTTTAGGTTAAATTGAAACACTAAAGGATATATTACTTTTGTGATCCTCTTTTCTATCCTGTTTTATTATTGACTGCCAAATAATATTGATTTTGCTGAATCAGATGCTTTACTGTAATCCTTGATACAGATTAAGAACTAAATGAAAAGCTGTTTACTTCTAATGATAGAGCTATTACAGTATTCTATCACAAGTGGGAGAAGGGAAATTTTGATTTACAATCACATAGTCCTGGTAGCATTTCCAAGAGTTTGTAAGATGAAATCTTATAGCTAAAGATCATGTTTATGCTTCAGATAAGCATCAACTATAGCTAGTTAAATCAAGTCACACTAAATTTAGTATGACGGTATACAGATGTTGGTAAGAATTCCCAAATTGTCTTTTGCCATTCACCAGAATTTAGCCATGCTAGAATATACAAACCCACAATCAGCCTGGAATTTGTCCTATATGTGTTGCTACTAGACTAGGACAAAAATATTCCTCAGATAGTCTTCATTATCAAACTGAAAAAGACATGTTAATATGGGAAATATGAAACCATAGCCCACTAGGAAAACCAAAGCTTACAGAAAACACAGCGATTCATCTAATGTACATATGATGACATTAAAAGAAATGTGCTCATACTATAACTAAATTTATTTGTTTATTTTTACTTTTGTGTTCTTGAAATGAGGACTATTTAAAGTAGTTGTCTTCTGTAAAACAGTGGGTACTTAGATAAACGATCTACCTGACCATTGGATGAATACAGCAGTGGCCTCCAGCTACAATTTTCAAAATCACTGACACTATCCTTAAAATTAATTGTACTAAAACTTAGCAAAGGCAAAGTATAGATGAGAAACACTATTCTGAACTAGAGAGGAACGCATTAAGAAAAAGAGAGAGAGTCCTAGTTTGGGACTAAGAAAAAAAAAAGATAATTCAAGCATGATCACAGCTTTATTTACATGTTTACTAAATGAAAGCACCTATAAAGAAATTAGCAGCCCATAAATTTTTTCTTAAATTCGTCACACATTTTTCAATGCCTGGGTCGTGAATGACACATACTACAGAATGTCAGTAAGTAACAACACTTGGAAGAAATGCAGTCCTGGGTCTAGGTATTATATTTCAAGTTTTGCTACATTTTTACCTAACTACGGCAGGATACTTCTTTAGAGTAGACTAATTTCCTTCAGGCACTGAGCCATGGTAATTTGTGAGGTAGCTTTTCTTTCTCTCTCACTTTTTTTTTTTTTTCAATAGAAGCCGAAGATACACATCCAGAATATTATAAAACTAGCATTTTGTTTATTTTGGTCTGCATTATAACTTTTCCATTTCCATTATGAAACGATTATCGGTTAAGTAAAATGAAGAAATAAGGAGGCATATTTCAGTTTATAGCTTTTTTTTCCTAACGGCAAAGTTCAAAACGTTCATCTGATCCTTTCAATCCAGGGTAAAATAGATTTTTCTATCACCAACACACACCCAATTTTAAGTCTCTGAGAAAGGTGTTTTGGAGGCTCTCAATTTTTCCAGTGATCTTCAGCAGAAATTGAACAGCAAGAAACATGTAAATTACTTTACCATGCCTTTTTGTCATCTTTTTTTAAACCAAGGATTTAAATATACAATGGCACTGAGGAAATAATATTGGTTCCCCCACCATTTGGGAAATGTTTTCTGAGTCCACTAAAATGCAATTTCCTGACCATTGTGTTATGTTAAATAAATCTAGTCCTCTGGGTCTCAAATGTCCATTTCTGTAATTTGGGTGGAACTGAGGATAGGGAAATAAAACAGGCTGGCACCAAGTCAGGAATTAATGGATAATCTTAAATCCCCAGTTCCATGTTCCCTCTTCATGACGATGGATTTGGGTCCATTTAATTGTTTACTAATACTTTCATCAGAATAGGCAACTACATGCTCTAGTGGGTCATTTTTTTTTTTTTAAGAATTAAAAGAGTTTTATAAGAAACTGTACTAAAAGTCGTAATTGAAATGTTATATTAGAACTTTTACAATTATTTTTTAAGATCTCAAACCACATGATTTACTGAATCTTTTACAACTTATTTGCGCTACCACTGCCTTCTTTAAAAAAAGACCGCAAGTGCCAAATGCTTTATCTTATATAATGCTTGTAAAACGCTTGCCCACAAAAGACCATCATTATCTTTATTGTGGAGATGAAGGCACTAATTTGCTCAAGATTAGACATTTTGCTCGTGGTGTAGCTGGAGCATAGACCCTAACGTTTGGGTACTAAATCCTGGGCTATTTGGCCATGGAGTCTCTCTCCGCCGATTTATTTTCTGAATTGTACTTAGAACATACACTGCCATTTCTCTCCACAATGTATTCTTGCTATTGGAAGAAAAACTTTAAAACATCAATCGTTTAATAAAATGTGATCTGAATATTCCTAATTTTGATTCACCACCCCAAGTTACACGCTAAAGAGTATCTTTTTGTTGAATGACTTTCTTTCGGAATATCGATTTTTCACAGACTTCATGTTCATAACAATGATGTTACCAACTGTGTCTCAGATAAAGAACTCATTCTCCTCCAGGCTTTCACAGAAAACTATGTGTGCCACTTTCCATGTAGACCATTGTGTTCAGGTTGAAATTTAGGGAGTGAGGTCACTTCAGGAACTCCCTGATTAAGGCTGTCAAGGTAGTGTCCAAGTTATTCAATGCAAGTGTTTTAATAGTGGAAATCATTTGTGGGAAGAAACTAAAAGAGTTTAGGCTGGCAACTTCTGATTAATATACTAGCAAGTGATATGTGCTAATTTTGCCTCAAATGTCAGCTCTGGGCTGCTGTCTGGCTGTCTCTCTGGATGCCTATCACTCTTCCCTACTGGTCGCACTTTTTTAGAAGTTCTTTTTTCCATATATGAAACACACAGGGGCTTTCTAAGAGTCAAGCCTGGAAACCCCATTGCTAGCCTGGCACCTGGGCAGTATGTCCTTCCCAAATGGGTTATAAAAGCACAAATGCTGCAGATTTCCATTTTAGATTTTAACTCTTCATATATATGCTCCAAATTTCTAAGCTACTCAATGCTCCGCCTCCCAAGCATCATGAAAAGTAGATTCCTTAGTGCAAAGCACTTTTACTATCGATTCATCTGATTACAAGCAATTGTCTATTTTACAGGGAGAGAAAGACACCAACCCCATTGGATGTCACTTTTGCTTAGCACACACAGGAAAGCATGACAAGTTGAGAAAAGCTTTGATTCTCCAAAAAGAAAAATTATGAGAGGCATTGTGCAAAGTATCTGAAAATCAGATTATGAGAACCTGGTTGGGCAGTGGGAGTTACAAAGAAGAGTTGAAGACAATGTAGTTTTAGGCAACAAGATATCACAAGGAGATAATCAAAAAGAAGTTTCCATTATTGGCCCTGTGTTAAAAAAAATCCTTAATTTTGTTCCTAACGGCAAAAGCGTGCAGAACTGAGAGGAGGAAGGCTGGGGACTAAGAGCAGGTTAGCTCAGGAAGATGAGCTTTAGCAATATTTGCCAGTTTGTTAGCACTGCTCAGAATTAATCTTGTTCTCAAGGAGGTATTTATGTTGTTACAGGCTCCATCCCTTTTATGGATATGTCTTAAAAATAAAGATTGAATACCGAAAACTGCAGTCAAGATAATACTGTGCTCAAGAGTTGGTAATGTTTAGTACCTGCTTTGGGGGGAGATGTAAATAAATTGTAATATTTGCAAAACAAAAATAAACAAAAAAGATATGGGAATGTTTGCAGTGTCTTTACTTCTCCTGTATTTCTTAATACATATAAATGTATACAGATTTCTTAATCTGTATAATGAGCCCAAAACCACATGGAAGAGAGCTCAGGATTAATCTAGAGGATTGAGTTAGCCCTGTGAGCCAGGGTAAGACCACTGATCACTCAGCAGACGCTTCTCAACCAATCTAGGGGGCGGGCTGGCTAACACACAGGCTAACACACAGGAAGAGGTGGAGGTCACCCTAATTGCAGAGTATTAGGGTCTCTGTTTCCCCATCTGACACCGAGCAATAGCAAGTAAAGCAAGGCTCTAATCTACTACTGCTGCTGTGACCTAAGCTACTTACACAAACATCAATCATAAGAGAAGTGTAAGTAAGTCACCTTTCAGAAATAAGTGGATCAAAAAAGAGGGTAAATATCTCTCTGAAAAATCAAAATGGCCCTGACTCCATCGTGCAGCTCTGTCCATGCTGAGCAAAGGAGGGGAACCGCTGGGCTCTACTTTGAAGAGATACGTGGGACAACAGGGTCCAGAGTATATGTGTCTGCAAGTATGCTGGCCAATATTCACAATAGGAAGAACCAGAGAACGACGGCCACCGGGGGAAAGTGGATGAACACACTAAGGTATATCCGCATAATGGGACAGAATGGATTATTCACCTTAAAAATGAATTAGAACAACGTGCAACAATACAGATGAACTGTAGCATCATGATATTAAGTGAAAAGAGTAAGTTCCACAAGGTATTAAGCCTTTTATTGTAGTGTTTAAAAAACTGAAATCACAGTAATAATAATAAATGGAATATCTACAGGTATAATAAAAGAATCTAAAAAGAAAAGAAAATGTGGAGTCCTGGCTTCAAAGTGATAGTTATGTTGTAGGAGTGGGGGTAGGTGGGGAAGCACCATGGGTACATGTGGTTGTCTTGGTCCCACCTTTTGTTTTTCGTGGTTTTGTGGGTGCATATTATATTAATGAAGATATTTAACTACATAAAGGCAGGCTCTGAGTAAAATAATAATGAGAATATGTCATGAAACAAATACTATGATTAATGTAATTGTGTGTACCTAAGAAAGGGACAATACACACACTTACACACAAATATGTGGGTCTGCGTGTACACGTGTATTTTTGAGAGACAGAGACAGAGAAGAATCTCTGAAATAAACAAATGCAAATACCACAGGGTAGAGAGAAATTGGTTCGTTTTCTACTTTGAAAGTCCTAACCTGCCTCATTGCAAAGGAGCAGCCTGTGTTTTGAAACCTAATTTCACTGGGTCATGCAGCTCATTTGCAGCTGATCACCAGAATTCTACCAGATTTTTATTTAAGATGATTTAAGAACAACATCTCCTTTCTTCACAATATAACTATCACATACACTCTTTTAAATAATACTTGTATTTTGGCCAAAAGCAAATTATAATCAGCTTCACTGTAATTACCATCTTTGACCTACCTCTCTCATACTATTTTACTTCTATTTCTAGTCGTCAAACATATTTCAATGAGATTTTTTTTCCTGAACAGCAATTAATGAGAACCATTAAAATAAAATATATTTCATTCAATGTTCCTAAATATTTATTGATTTACTAGTTTTTTTTTTTAGATTTTATTTATTTGACACAGAGAGAGAGAGAGAGAGGGAGCACGAGCAGGTGATGCAGCAGGCAGAGGGAGAGAGAGAAGCAGACTTCCTGCTGAGCAGGGAGCCTGATATGGGGCTCAATCCCAGGACCCGGGAATCATGACCTGAGCTGAAGGCAGACGCTTAACCAACTGAGCCACCCAGGTGCCCCTAAAGTAATAGTTTAAGTGTAATTCTGCTCAAACCCCAGATTTTTATTTCATACTGGATAAGGATTAGATTTGCATATATTGTCTGCATGGCGGCATGGAACATGGACATGCTGAGTGTTCCAGGGACAGAGGTTGCAATGCCCCAGGACCAGGGTCTAACAGGTTGTAATGCACTGTTCCAGTCAACCAGGAGGGAGACAGTAGTTCTGCTATAGGAATTTGTTGAGAGCTTCACAAAGAAAGTAACTGAGCCTGTTTTTCACCTTCTTCTGTTTTTAATTTTTTTAACAAATAATACATTTACATGGTTAAAAGTCAAAAACTTATGCTAGAACACTCATTGAGAAGTCTCTCTCTCTCTTTTTTAAGATTGTATTTATCTATTTGACAGAGAGAGACAGCGAGAGAGGGAACACAAGCAGGGGGAGTGGGAGAGGGGGAAGCAGGCTTCCTGCTGAGCAGGGAGCCCGATGCGGGGCTCAATCCCAGGACCTTGGGATCATGACCCGAGCCAAAGGCAGACGCCCAACGACTGAGCCACCCAGGTGCCCAGAGAAGTCTCTTTTCCATCCTTTTCTCCCCCAAAATATTTTCACCCTCAAAATATTTAATGATGCATATTTTCTAATATCCTTCCATGCACATTCTATGCATACACAGGCAAACACATGCACACACAAATACATTCTGTGTAAATGAAAATGTTTTACAACTTGCTTTTGCCATGTAACAGTATGTCTTAATCATACTTTCAAATCAATATATAAAGTGTCCACAATGTCTTTTTAAGGATGAATAGTTTCTAACTCATAATTTAATAGGTTTACTGTCATGTATATGTTACTATATTTTCCTATTACAAAAAGACAGGAGGGATAATCTTCTAGGTCTATCATTTCTTGATTGAGTACAGTTAGGCTAAATACTTTGAATTAAAATTTATGGGTTAAATGTTAAATACATTTGTAATTTTGACAGATAATTCTAAATTACTCTCTACAGAGGTCGTGCCAATTTTATACTTTTATCAGGAATTTATGAGAGTATCTCTTTCCCAAAACCTTCACTAATGCAGTTTTACATTAGAATTTTGCTCTTATCAAAGTTTATAGGTAGAAATGATATTCCATAGTGTTATTGTGTACTTTCTTCTTCTAAGTAAGGGTAAGTGTGTTTTAGTGTATTTAACAGTCACTGGTATTTCCCTTGTCAATGGACAGTTCATGTCCTTGAACATTTTTATTGGATATTTTCTTACTCATCTGTAGAACTGATGTATTAGAAAAATTGGTCTTTGTCTTACAAGTTGCAATTTTTTTCAGTTTATTATTGTCTTTTATTCTTGCTTGTAGCAGTTTTTTCTTCTTTTACTGCCATGCAATTTATATTTTATGTAGATGAAATTACTGATCTATACCTCCATAGCTTTAGGTAGGGTAACATACTAAATAATGCTTTTTCAGATCTAAGACAATATAAAAATTCTCATGATTGTTTTTAACCCCACTGTTTCTTCTCTTCATACTTATATCTTTGGTTCATTTAAGATGAATCTTCAGTTCTAAAGTCATGGTGAATAGGTTATTTTAGCATAGTGGTATGGAGTAAATTTTTATTTTAATGAACAAAAACTAGAGCAAAAATCCATTGACTAAATATCTAATATATCACTCATGAAAGGCAGTAAAACATATGTTAGACAGAAAGGTTAAGTTTTTCAAGAATTAGCCCCTGTGGGCTAATCTTCCTGAAGGTTCTATGGAAAACTGCTACATCTGAGTGCTTAAAATGGTCAATCCTGGTAGAGGGCTGAGATGGTGGATCTGGGCTGGAGCCAGTGAACTGTAGGTCATACATTTGCAATCTCAAGGCTTAGACCACTGAACCCTGATGACACAGAGGGAAGGTCTCCCATTCATGAAGACTGAAGTGTAGAAACAGGCCTGGAGGTCAAGGTTCCAATTTTTTCAGCCTTGATCATATCAGAGGAGAGAGACCATGCTATTTCCAACCACCCAAACTCCAAAGCCAGTGCTAAGATCACTGAACTGGTTCTAATTCTGCCTTTGCTGGATTGCAGGGCACTACCACATAATGCAACAAGTAAAGACAGAACCATAATCCTGTTGCTGCTGCTGACTCCATGAGCTTCCTCCTGTAAATGCAATCTGTGGGCTGGGTTATGTGCTGCCAGGTCATCCTCTTGTGTTCCCTCAAT
Organism: Neomonachus schauinslandi; assembly: GCF_002201575.2. NCBI lineage: Eukaryota > Metazoa > Chordata > Mammalia > Carnivora > Phocidae > Neomonachus > Neomonachus schauinslandi. The sequence continues at coordinate 20,578,041 of NC_058409.1, forward strand.
GGCTCTGGCTGAGTGAAAACTCAAGAAAATCTAGAAGGGTAGACTCCTGGTTCTGTAGTTTCTAACCCACCTAACTTCGACAAAGTTATTTAGCTTCTCTGTGCCTCAGTTTCCTCATCTGTACAGTCGGTTAATGATAGCAACCAACCTCACACCACTGTGTGATGATTTAATAAGAAAACCCACTTATGGTGGTGTTGTCTCTAATATATTAAATGCTCCATAAACATTAGCTTTTATTAACATACTTTGGTGTGATCTATACTCTGTCAGCAGTCAGACAAGAAAAATAAAATACAATGTAGTAAGTGATGTGATAGAGGAATAACTTATTTGTTATGGGGCAGAAAGCAGGCTTGGGTTTATCAGACTGGGCTTTCTTATTTAAGGGAGAGAGAATCTATTTTTTAATTATAATGCTGTAGATTTCTTTTAAAAAGGATTTGAAAATAGTACTTCTGTGGTTTCTAAATTGATGACCTAAAAAGTTTTATGTGTTTCCAATATTTACAATCTGCCTACTTAAGTATCAATTTTAATATGTAGTTTTTCTTTTGGACAACAGTCAATGAGTTTATTATTTATTTTAAAGTTAATACGCTTTTGGTAATATGAGTAAAAGAAAGCATTTTTCAGTTTGGGACAGAAGTTTATTTTCCATGGTTTATCAAAGCAGAGTTGGAACAGCAACTAAAGATACTGTGCCAACAAGTTTCATGATTTCGTGAGCATAAATATATTTGTTGTCACATATCTCCAACAACTAAATGCTGTGGTAATGGAACAAAGCTGAAAACTTCTTCAGAATAAGTTGCAAACAACTATTTGACATATAAAGAGCCACTGAAGGGAAGCTTCCCAATACAATGATGTTATTTTCCTGCCTTCCATTTAAGCCAGGAAAGAATAACTGCAGCGAAGAATGTTAAAGAAGGTATAGTCTGAAAGAGGGAGGTCATGCAAGGACATCTGGCACCTAATTGTGCTTTCTCCAAGTGGACCAAAATTCAAAATAACATTTTATCATAAAAATAAAAAATTCTGGACAGCATTCTAATATACAATTTCATATTATATTGATGTGTGCTACTTTCCTTCCTCATTTAAATTAAATGGATATTTGGAAGAATGAATCTCTGAATATAGTAACTGAAGAAAACTTCTCTTTGGATGTGAAGAAATAGTTTACTCCACCAACAAATCATTTTCTCCACTGTACAACAGAATGAGGAAAAGATTTTGGAGCCAAACTGGCCCAGGAGAAATGACTTGACTTCAGTAGGCCTGAGAGGCTTAACTGAATCTGAGACCCTAAATGAGTAAAGGGGGAAAATAACGGATTCTCCTTTAGACAGACAGACAGACAGACACACACACACACACACAGAAATGAGCATTCCTTTATGTTCTGGGCTCAGATTCTCAGATAGGAGAATCCACCCAAACAATGATATAAAACAAAAAGAAGTCTCAATACAGATACTTGGTCATGTGTTTCAGACATTAACTCAAGAGATGAATGCTGCCCCACCATTTTTTCTCACTTTATTATAAACTATATATGTCGAAACTTAAATTTTCAGCAGAACAAGCCTTTCAGGATACGATTTTAGCTATGAAGATATTCCAGTGAACAAGCAGAGACAGTAATTTCTTTTAAATAGAGAGGGAAGGTCCCTGACTCCATAAGTGTTACTTGCAGATGAGCAAAGAGGAGTAATGACACAAAGATCTAAAAATGCCAAACTGCACTTACTATTTATGCTCTTTGTCTCTGAATGGTAACCAGAGCAAAATAAGATTATTAAGGAAATGAAAAAAAAATCAGGTGAAGGAAAAATTCCCATAATATGGGACACTGCCCTCTTTCCAAATACAATTTTAACTCTGGCCCTACATTTTACCTTTCTTTTTGGACACTCAACCCAAGTCAAGGAAATTAAATTATTATCCACCATACTCCCAATTACTCAACATATATTTTTAGGAGCTTGCGATAGATATAGCAGGAACAGTTCCAGGCTTGAGGATATGGCAATAAACAAGACAGAGTTTTTGCCCTCAAGGATCTTACCCAAGTGTTGGGAGTGAGATGGTCAACCAACAGATATCCACCAAAAAAAGAGTAACACAATTTTTTAAAGTTAATGACCTCACTTTGCTGCCCACCATTTCCCCCAAATGACTCAGATTCAAAACAGTGGTTAGCTTTCTTATTTCTGAACAAACCCAGAAACTTAGGCTGAAAAAGATTTTAGAAAATTTCATTGCCGTATGAACAGAAATCTAATATGCGCCATAAGAGAAACAGAAAGGTCATCATTTTCATGTAAATCTTCCAATACTACTATATTTTATGTTCACATTGTAAGCTACATAGAAAACTAAAATATCTTACCTTTGACAGTTGGTCAAAAGTAATTGCTATGGTGACATTTTTATTTAGGGCAAATACTAACTTTAAATTTATGTCAACATTTTTACACTGACACTGTATAAACCATACATAAACTCACTATAATTCAAAGCTGTCGCTGAGTGCAGCAATAGTTTACAGTCTTTCCAGATACATCATGCTACCAATTACAATAAATAGTTTTATGCAAGGAAATACCACTTGATCTTTTACATAAAAGAACACTATTACTTAAGGAAAATTGGTAATCGTTACTTTTAAGACATACCCAAAAAAATATGACTTACACACAAAGTAATGGCTTCATAAAACCTTTAGTTTTCAAATTCTAATCACCACTTCTTCCAATTCTGCTATTCCCCACCAATCCCAAATATTAAATCACATAATTCTTTCTGGGCAATGGCTAAGTGGATGTGGCTGCCTGGGCAGGAAGTAAGGAAGGAGAGGACTGGATTCAGGCTCTGGGTGGCGCCTACATTACGTCGACAGCCCCCTTTACTAAAGAACACAGACAAGTGTGAATAAAGAGTTGCACTGTCTCCCTCCAAACTCTGCCTTGGCTCTATATGTTGTTTTGATGAAATGTGATGTGGAAAAGGCTCATTCTATTTTCAACTAAGAAGAAATACATTGTCTGATGATTAATGGAAATGTCACAACCACTTTCATCAGTCAGTGGCTGTGCCTTCTCACCTACTATCAAACACCATCTTTGTTCCTAAGTCTACCACCCTTGGATCTAGTCTAGATAGTATTTCAGAAGTAAAAAGTGAAGCACAATGAGGAACGGTTGAGCCATATAGAATTAACCCCCAAAGAGGCCAGGAAGGAAAATACAAGCAGTAGCAAGGATACAGCAGCTTAACCCAGACCTTCTGCAAGTCCCCATCTCACTGGCCCAACTCCTGGGCTCACTTAATTTTCCCATCTTCCAAGTATTTTTCTTAACCTTTCCAATGTAAGCAGACTTTGGTTATCAATATTATATTTAAATGGCATAAGCTGTACAGACATTCTTCCTAGGAGTTTCAGAGAGAATTTATTGGGTCTTTAATATAATTAGCCACACTTTAGTACCTTTTCTTTTGTGGAAGCATGAAATTAAGTTGAAAAAATGTAAATTGTATATAATTATGACGATTAATTTAGAGTAGACTAGAAAGGCAGTGAGCCAAATAGAAAATATAGAATGATACATGTGCCCTGGGTTCATGGAATTATGATTTCTGGTGTTGGAACCATAGCATGTACTTACCTCTACCTCCCGTCCAAAAAAATAGTTCGTATTCCTGTTTGTCTTCTATAATTAAACTTTAGATTTTACCTTTTCCCAAACTGTTTTTTCTACAGAGAGGGACTAAACTTTTTATAACCAAGCAACAAAAAATAACCCCCAAATACTCCTTTTTAGAAAGGAAAGAACAGAAGACTTAACTATGTACACTAAAAGACGATTTTAGTTACTGAAGGTAAACAGGCCTAAATAAACTTGTGACGGTTTCTTCACAGGAAGCAATTATAATATGTATTTGCTACTTTTAGTTTACTCAACTCAGAAAATGCTCCCAGATAAAATCATAACAGGCATATGAAATCAATTTCAGATTTACTGAATTTCCCATGTAAGCTCAGATTCACATTTTCCACCTCAGGTAAGCCAGACTGCCAAAAACAAATTTCTGGAATAATTTTTTTCCTAAACTTTGAGTAGATATGAATGCTTATGTCACAAAAAAATGAAAATATAGTATTTGCCTTAAAAAAAATTACCTCAATGGGAATAAATTGATGTGAGTAATCATTCTACTGGAAGTATCAACATTATTCTAAGTATCCATGTTAGGAAAGCTAGACACTTTTAGAAGCTTCTTGAATTTTGTAATAATGATAAAGCTTCCAATCACACATAAATATAGCAAGTGATTTTATCCTATATGAGGAATGCTTATGGAGTTCATATTTCAAAATTATATTCAGTTCACATTCAATATTATAATCACATTCCAGAAAATTATTTTTTGATATGTATTTGAGTAAGCTATTCTTTCACAGAATACCTGTTGCAGTAATTTCCAAATTCTCTGAGTCAATTATACCGGTTTTTTCACTTGGCAGGCAGCCGAGAAACAATATTCAACACAAAATTCCAAATACTTATTTAATAACATAGGACAGAGTGCCAACTTCTAATGCATCACTTTATGACGGACACTGTACTTCACTCAGAATTTTAATCTTTTGATATAATTGTGTAAGTGAATTGGAAAACCACTTTATTAAGGAAAAATATAAAGGGCTGATGACTCCCATTCCCACTACAACAGAGAAACTGAGTAACAAACCCCTTGTAAAATGTTCACTGGCTCTTTCTAAATCAAACCCATTAAACACACAAACCGATACAAAACCACTCTAACATCTATGCCTTCATTCTCCCATTAAAATAAAGAATTGTAACTATGATTGACTTCTTCAAAATTCTAAATGAAGTTATGACTTTCTGGGATTCAGAGCCATCAGTAGACATGCCCCTCCAAATGCAGACACTTACCTTCACATTTCTGAGTAGTTTCACTCTGCTTATGACCAGCAGGGCATTTGCACTCAAAAGAGCCCACGGTATTGATGCAGTTTCCTCCCTGGCATATCCCAGGAATCGCCTGGCATTCATCAACATCTGCAAGAAGAAAGCACTGTGAACAAAGATACCCCTACCTTCCAGAATATCTACACCTATTTCTTTAATGTAATGTACAGAGAAAGATCAGTTATTCTCAAGAGCATGGTGTAAGGGGAATTGGGACCACTTTGTAGGCATACATTTTAATTCATATTAATCATGTACGGTATAGATCTCATTTGCATTGTTATTTTCTCTTGGAATTTTATTTTTTATTAAGAAAATCCATCCCTGTTGTTGTGCGGAAAACCAATCTCTTGCTCTGATTTCCTGCAGAACACTTCTGGATGTTTTCACTCTCCTGGTGATGGGTGCTCAGGCTACGTCCATCTTCTTCTCACCAGCTCAGGGCATGATAAAATCAAAGTCTCTACCATGTCTCTTTATGGAGTTGGGTAACTATGGACTGTGTAAACTCAGAGACTCTTAATCCCTTTGCTGTAGGCCCAGAGCAGAATTACTATATCACAGAGTATATATATACACCCAGTATGAATAAACAGTGCCCAACAGTCAAAATGCCTTCATACCACTGGCAATCCATACACCTACAAGTAGTTCACCAACCTCTATTGTCCATGAGGATTCTTGTGGGGTCTTTTTTCCCCTCCCAGCTAACACATGACATAAATATCCAAAATCCTAATTTTCTTTGGTCTAATAATTATAAAGGGATATTAATTCTAGTTTTCACTTCTCTAATTACTAATTACTATGTGTGTTCGCTTTCAGATTTCTTCATCTGAAAATTGTCTGTATCCCTTAAACAGTGTTATATTGAATTTGTCACACCCTTTTTTTCAAGTTTTTATTTAAATTCTAGTTAGTTCACATCCAGCTTAGTTTCAGGTGTAAAATTAAATAATTCAACACTTATATACATCGCCTGATGCTCATCACAAGTGCACTCCTTAATCCCCATCCCCCATTTCACCCATCTCTTCACCCACTTCCCCTCTGGTAACCATCAGTTTGTTCTCTAGAGTTAAGAGTCTGTTTCTTGGTCTTTTTCTTTTCCTTTGTTCATTTATTTTGCGTCTTAAGTTCCACATATGAGTGATATGGAATTTGTCTTTCCCTGAATGACTTATTTTGCTTAGCATAATATTCTCTAGCTCCATCTACATCGCTGCAAATGACACTATTTTGTTCTTTCTGATGGCTGAGTAATATTCCATTGTATATATATATACCACTTCTTCTTTATCCATTCATCAGTCAGTGGACATCTGGGCTCTTTCCATAATTTAGCTATTGTTGATAATGCTGCTATAAACACTGAGGTATATGTACCCTTCGAATTAGTAGTGTCATACTCTTTTTCTAAATTTAAAACTTTAAACATGGCAATTATCTTCTTCATTCTTTAAGCTATTAGTTTTATCCATTTAGGAACCAAAAATCTTAATATTGACGAATGAAGTCCAAGAAACTGTAATAAAGATTTTTAGACAAATAAAAGTTAAGAGTCCACAAGAAATGTTAAGAGAAGTTCTTTAGCAGGAGGGGTGTTTGGGTAGCTTAGCTGCCTAAGTGTCCAACTACTGATCTCAGCTCAGTCTTGATCTCAGGTTCGTGAGTTCCAGCCCTATGTTGGGCTCCACGCTGAGTGTGGAGCCTACTTAAAAAAAAAAAAAAAACGTTCTTGAGGAAAAATAAAAATGAGACGAAAATTATGGTCTACATAAAAACCAAAAAAAGCACTGAAAATTTAGTAAGCATGTTGATAAATTTAAAAGACCTATTTGTTATTTTTAAATAAACTTAACTGGTTGTTGAAAACAGCAACAGCAAAATAATAGTAATGTATTTTGAAGATTACAAAATGCAAAGAAGTAAATAGTATAACCACAATAGCTAAAGGATTAAAGGGGGAAAGAAAAGAATACTATTGTAAAATTATTACATTTTAAGTCAAGTGGCATAATATTATTTGAATACAGACTACAGTAAGTTAAATATGTAAAGACAAACACTAAATTTTGTAATTTTAAATAAAACTAACATTTTATAATGTTAAAGAGATGGAGCTAATGATTCAATTATGGAGATAAAATGAAATACTAAAATATACTCACTCTAATAGAGGCAGGCAAAAAGGGATAAAAAATGGATGGGACAAAAAGACAAGAAATAGTAAGATACAGATTTAAAATCAATAATACTGATAATCATAGGAAGTGTAAATGGTATTAGTAATTCAATTAAAAAGGCTGAAATTGCCATAATTGATTTTTTTAAAAGATGTAATTTATTTTGCTTACAAGAAACCCACTTTGACAGAGATAGCTTAAAAAGGAAAAGAATGAAAAGATGTATCACGTACTCAATCAAAAGAAAGCTGAAGTGGCTAAGTTATTGTACAAAGCAGTCATCAGAACAAGAACCATTACCAGAGATATAGATGGATATTTCATAATAACAAAGGGGTCAATTCATTAAGAAGACATAATAATGTACAAGGTGTATATGCTGATTAAAATGTTAAGCACCCAGAACAGAAAGTGATGGACCTGAAAAAAGAAAGAGACAAATCTACAATTATAGTTGGAAATTTTCATATTCCTTAGTAACTAACAGAACAAGTAGACTGAAAATCAGCAAGGATACATAAGACTTGAACTATATTTTCAACCAACTTGTCCTAGTCGACATTTATAGAACACCCCACCCAACTTTAGCAGGATATAAGCTATTTTCAAGAGCACATGGGATATTTTACCAAGACAGACTATATTCTGAGGCCATGTAAAAAGGCTCATTAAACATAAAAAAAATTAAACCCATACATAGTATGTTTTCTAAACACAACAGATTTAAACTAGAAATGAATAATAAAAAACATCTGGAATATCCTCAAACATTTGGAATTTAAACAATATACTCTGAAATAATCCATGGTTCAAAGAAGAAATCACATGAAAAATGAGAATACACCATATCACAATTGGTAGGACCCAGCTAGAGCGGTGCTTAGAGATAAATACGTAGAGTTAAGATGCTTATTTACAAAAAGAGCAAAGTCTAAAATTGGTTACCTAAGTTTTTATGTAAAGAAATTTTAAGAAGACGAGCATATTAAACCAAAAGTAGACAGAAGCAAGAAAATAATAATAATAAAATAGAAAAATTGTCAAACAACAGAGATTATCAGTCACTACAAAACCTGGCTCTCTGGAAATACAAGTAAAACTGATTAGATCTGATCAAATTCTACAGAGATTAGAAGGATCAAAGGAAATAGTATGAACAACTTTATGGCACTAAATTCAACAATTTAGATAAAGTGTACAAATTCCTAGAAAGATAGAACTACCAAGGCTCACTCAAGAAGAGATCATCTGAACAGACCTACATCTATTGAAGTTAATTTAATTCATACTTGAAAATTCTTTTTTTTTTTTTTTAAGATTTTATCTATTTATTTGACAGAGACACAGCGAGAGAGGGAACATAAGTAGGGGGAGTGGGAGAGGGCGAAGCAGGCTTCCCGCTGAGCAGGGAGCCCGATGCGGGGCTCGATCCCAGGACCCTGGGATCATGACCTGAGCCAAAGGCAGATGCTTAACAACTGAGACACCCAGATTCCCCATACTTGAAAATTCTTGCACAAAGAAAACTTTAGGCCTGGGTGGCTTTACTGCTGAATCCTTTCAAATACTTAAAAAAAATTTTTTTTGTACAGCTCACCTGCTTATTTCTTCCTTAAGATTTTATTTACCTATTTGACAGAGAGAGAGAGAGAGAGCACAAGCAGGAGGAGTGGCAGGCATAGGGGGAGGAAGAAACAGACTCCCCGCTGAGCATGGAGCCTGGCCCAACATAGGGCTCAATCCCAGGACTCTCAGATCATGACCTGAGCCGAAGGCAGACGCTTTACCGCCTGAGCCACCCAGGCGCCCCTGTACAAAAATTCTTGCAGAAAAAGAGAACAGGGGACACTAGCCTACCCATTTTATTTGGCTAGCATTACCCTTACCCCAAAGCTAGAAAAATACATTACAAGAAAAAAAACAACACAATAATATACTTTTTGAATAGGCACACAAAAATTCTTAGCAAGGCAACTTTAGCAATGCATAAAAAATTAATACATCATGACCAAGTGAGGTTAATCCGAGGAATTTAAGTTTGCTTCAACATTCAAACATCAATCAGTATAATGCATTATATTAACATGTTGACTAAGAAAGAGAAAACACATGATCATATTATAATGTGAAAAAAGCAAGTGACAAAATTCAATACTTAGTCATTTCAAAACCCTCAATAAACCAGGAATATAAGGGAGCTTCCCCAACTTGATAAAGAGCCTGTACAAAAAAATATATATATAGCTAGGGACTCTTGGGTGGCTATGTAACAAGAGTAAGATCACACTCTATGTGTTGTTCTGCACCTTGCTTTTTTTTTTTTCCACTGAAATTATTTTGTGGATATATCTCTAAGTCAGTATACATTGATTTACCCTATTATTTTTTGATAAGTCTCCAAGTTTGCTGTATCTTGGAGTATGTAAATTAGAGAATTTAAGCCTACAAAAAGCTTAGCATCTTTATTATTTCTTCCTCATTTTATCTGTCTAGAAGAAATTACAATAGCCCAAAATATTTTATACTGAAATTAAAGTAGATTTCATTGTCTTATTTAAGGATATCTGATCCAAACAAAACAACTAGAATGAAACATATAACAAGAAATTTATATACTGAACTGTTTAATTCAGAACATTTCAAACCACATTGTTTTTTAAAATGTACTGCATTTCCACCCTCATTATAGTGTGGTATAAGACATCCCCAGAAACCTCTTCTCCTGGAAGATAAATCAGAGAAAGAATATCATGATATAAGCTGAAAAATGGGGCCAAACCTATAAATCCCTTAATACTCTTCATAAAATCTTTGACTCCATATTTAGTAGATTCAGTAATTTTTCAAAGGAAAAAGCAAATCGACTTTATGGGGCTTATTTTGTAATTGCCTAAAAAGTATTTTCCTAGAAGGAAAAATAAAACCTTTATTTTTGAAGTATCCTAGACCACGCAGCCATACAGAATTAATTTCTTTTAGGTAGTTAATTATTAAAATGAAAAGCAAAAATTTTACAAATATCTTGTAGAAATAATCAACTTGAACCTAGAAACATACACAAGCACTCTCTAAAAAAAAGCAAGCCTCAGACCTTCAAACTACACAAGACATTCTACATTGTCAAAGTGCTAACGTAAGCAACTAACGTCTGAATAGTTTCCCACTGTCTTGATTATATAGATGTGTTGTTCATTCCTTCAGTTCAAGCAAAAACTATTTCTTTAAATGTTCAGCAACTTCAAATCACATGTAAGGATTTTATAGAATAAAGCTAAATCTTTCTCTTTTTTTCCCTCAAATTTTTATTTAAATTCCAATTTGTTAACATACAGTGTAATTAGCTTCAGGTTTAGAATTCAAATCTTTTGAAACTTAAACCTTATACAATCTCTTCAGGGTATGTCTATTAACTAAGGTTATAAATAATGTGAGAAGGTAATGGTAATTCTAGTTTATGAACTCATTTTTTTTGTTAACTTTGCCCATCACCAAATTAGATCCATTTTTAAAACTTAAGTTCTCATTCCTATACTCCGTAGATAATCACACATTACTTATATTTCTACAAAAATGAACGTCAGCCATTACGAACAGCAACTGAAGGACAGGTCTATCTCTACCTAGAATCTGAGAAGCTTTTTGGCAACCATTCAAGGTGGTTTCATTCAGCCAGAATACCTATTCATGTATTAACAAAATTCAAATGCTAAATAAGTGATCAACTCAACAAGCAAGTTGTTACTCAACAAGCAAGTAAGTTACTACCTGTGGGACTCTGCACTTGGAATGAAAAGAACAGAGCATGCTTCTCTGTCTCAATCTTCCTCACCTTATAGGAGATAAATTCATCGTCTCCCTCTTACTTGTCTGACTTCATTCCATCAGTAACAAGTGCTCCCTCCCTAAATATGCCTCAAATCTCCCCTCTGGCCCATTCTGGTCTCAACCTCCAACATATATCTGCTGTACTACAATAGCAACCTTCTAAATGGTTTCTTTGCTTTCACTCTGGTCCCCCTATTACTGACATTCTACAAAGCAACTAAAATAATTTCATTTAAAAATATGTCAAATCAAGCACAGGTCATTACCTCAGAAGTCTGCAAACACTGCCACACTGTTTTCTGGTATTTAGGAGTTGCTCTAGAGAGGTTTCAGACTCAAGGTACTTCCTTTAAAAAAATACTTGCTAATTCTGTTTTATTTTGCCGATGGGATTCCATTTAATTCCGATTTTTATTGAAGTTTTGTGCCTTCCAATCTGCAGCCTGATGCTTTTATCAACTTTAGAAAATCCTTCTATTTTATCTCTAAGACTCTTCTTCAGTTCCTTTCCACAGCTTCCTTTAGTCTGATTTCACTGTGTATCAGATTCTGTATAATCATTGCCTAATTACTGTTCTCTGACATTATGGTTTGTGGTTTCCTCCATTTTAACTTTTGTCACTGATATTTTTTCAGTTTCATGGATGCTTATACGTATATATGTATTATTTGCTTTCCATTAGGTAAAGTTTCAAATCCTTCTTCAGTTTCTTTTTTGAGTACTACCAACCCACTTTTTATCTCTGGTTGTCTTTACTGAATTCTTATAACTCTCCGTTGAGCACGTTTTAAGAGAAGAAACAAACTGCTTTTCCTTTCCTGAAGCTAAGAAATGTATAAATCTTGTGTTTATTTGGGTAATTCTTCCTTGAAGCATGTTCACTTGCCTCTTTCAAATGTTTTTCTCTTTTCTTCAGTTGTTACATGTAGACCTTTTTCCTTTATTACTCATCTTTAAATGGGGCCATTTCCTACTGAAGCAAAAGTGGAGCGAGCCCAAGAAGAAACAAGTTGGTTTGAAAGAAATTTCTATATGAAATACTTGCTGGTACCTGCTTACCAAATTCTCTCCCACTTTTTCTTTTTTTGCCTTTGTATTAATTTTCAACTTTCAGGTGGGGGTATGAACCTGTACTCTGCCTTTTCAGATACACACTCTCTGAGATATTCACCAGTGGTTTCAACTTCCCCTGAGGATCTGTAGTAGACCTCTCTCACTCAGGGGCCTCTCCAAAAGGAGATCCACAGCCTATGAAGAGCCTTTCAGAATGCTGAGACTCAGAGTAAATACTCAGAAGACTCTCCCTGTCCCAAAGACTTCCCAACAGTTTCAAGTGTTCATCACTGCTTTCAACTGGGGGGAGCAGAATTTTATTTTAGAAGATCTTATTTTCTATTATTTATTGTTAGTTTTTCTTCAGTTAGAAGAAGGAGCATATTCTATCTTTAAATAAGAGTTGTGATGAGCACTGGGTGCTGTATGAAAGTACTGAATCACACCTGAAACTAATATTACACTGTATCCTAACTGGAATTTAAATAAAAACTTAAAAAAAAAGAAATGTATGGGAATGGGCTTGTTCTTAACTCAATGAAACTACACTGTATAATTCATCTTTCAAGTACCATCTTCTGTCATTAAGATCTAAGCATTTGCAAACATATGTGTAGAAGCATATGGGAATAGCTGTAATGTGTATCTCACTGAAACCACATTGCATATAAACTGTTGTTCAAATCACATCTTCCTTCATTAAGATGTATGTTTGTGAAGTGTAGAAGTATATAGGAATAGCCCTGTGCTTACTTCATTGAAGTTTCACCATGTATAATGTGTCTTTCAAGTAACATCTTCTTTCATTAAGATATAATACACAACACACACATATATCACCCACACATTATTTAAAAAAAAAAAGAGGGAGTTTCTACAATTAATTATGATTTAAGTAAATTTTCTGGATTGTATGAGAATGGCTTGTTTTCACACAGTACCAACGGAAGTTAAACTTTATAATGATCTGGTTAACTAGAAAAATGTAGACAGCCCAGATAAATATGTCTTTAATAATTTATACTAATCAAATGAACCAAATCTCCTTTCCTTTTAGGGCTGTATAGAAGGCCCAGAAATAACTTTCTACTGAGGGCATCTTCCTTCCAATCTATGACTGAGGGACGAGCCATGCCTGTGTGGGTTCAGGGGAGGTACAGCTTCTCTACACTTCTCATGCACAACCTGAGTAAATGAATTAGATATTTCTGAACACTGTAATCATTTGAAAAAAACACACAGCACCATTGGTTTGGCAGGGACTGATTTAGGGTCTGTACTGTTGTTTCTTTATTCAAGTCCTTGTCCTGTGTCCTAGCCTAGCTAGGTCCTGACTCTTGTCGTGTAGGTCTGATGTCTTGTGCCTCTCAATTGGCATGGAATAGAACAGAGGCTCAACGTCAGCCCATTACTATTGTCCAGGACAAAGCAAAAGACACAATTTAATGAGCAAATTGCTTCTGCCATCTTTTCAGTTTGGGAAATGGTTGGAATAGTTTGAAAGACGAATTCTTAAAAATCAAATAACAAATTAGTAACTACAAATTTTAATATATTTTTTAAAAATTTTAGATGACCCTATTCATTTGAAAATCTAAAAGACTTAAAGTCAAGTACTAATATTAAATAAAATATCCTTTCAACTAGAGTAGGTTCATGAAGACTGTACAGATTAAAAGAGAGTAAGAAACTTTAAGAAAATAATACAACAGATGCACATGGCAGTTTGTGACATATTTAAAGTTTGTATATATTCTTCAAAAAGGGCTTAACGCCACTTTTTAAACCTTTAATTCACTCATTTTATGACAGCTTAAATTTTAAGGCCTGTATTATTTAACTCTGGATATTGAAGAAAATAGAAGGAAGTGCAAAACTAAATGTGAGTTAGTCTTGGGCAGAAGGGGTAGAACAGAAATGGCTCTCAACACGCAAGAAGCCATGAATCATTACGACCAAGCAGCCAGCACGTTAAGAATGTGCACCGCCCTGACAATGTTCACTTCAGTCCAAAAGGACATCATGGCAACAGTTAAATATAAAAGATGCACTCTTCTCTTCACAGCGTAATTTGTTTTAAGTATCATCTTAATTTTCATTTAAGTATCAACTTAAGTATCATCATAAAAACAGATTCATGACCTAATGGATCTCACACTCCAGCTGGAGGAAAGTAAAAGCAATAAAGACAGTAAATAATCAAGCATATCAGAAAGTGATACATGCTTTAGGATAAACAAAAAGTATTATCCTAGTAAATCTACTCAGTATTAATCTAGTAGATCTACACAGTATTTTCTCTTAAATAGGAGTCGATATAAATTTTATGGAAATCTACATATGAACAGTTACTCTGTTTAATACGAGATCATATTTCATGTCCTCTGAAGCCACAAATAAGGTAATTCACTAACTGCATCAACTACAGAATAACATTATGTTTAGAACTTCAGAAATGTCCTTTCTTGGCTAATATAAACCACATTTTAGAACCAATATAAAGCTATTTGCAATCATCTTCTATGCATCTGAAAGTTATTTTTAACTCAAAAATTTTCAATTATACAATCAAAAAGATCACTATTATTGTAAAAAGTATGACATGTACGTATCATGTTTTATCATGTTATTTTTTTCATGCCATGTATCTTCTAAATCAATTTGGCAGAGTATTTGGGAAACAGTCTAGGAATTTAAAGGGAAAATGAAATCACATTAAGATGCAGTCTTAAAATAGCCTGAACTGTGGATTAGTATTTAATTGAGAGGCTTCTGACTATGCCACGATTTTGAAATAAAGCAGAACTTTTTAAACTTGCTTTTCCAGATATTTTAACCATGTGGCAAGTTTCATTTTGTTCCTGTCGCTGTATTTATCCATTATATTTTTAGGCAAATGGAACTGAAAACTTATCTTCACTGCATAAACAAAATCAAATAAATAAGCCTTCAGACATTACTAAATCCTGAAGGGCATTAGGGAAATTTGAGATCAGATCCTACATTTCGTAAGTGTGTTCAGAAAAACTAGGCCTCTCTGACAAAATATAAAGGTAAAGAGAAAAAAGCTTAAATGCAAATGTAGACGACGAGGATTCAGTAATTGGGGATGTTTTGGTTGAAGTTAAAAGAGTTTTTCTGAACTGGACTATTTTTACGAAATAGTGGTTTCTGGAAGTGTGTTAATCCCATTTATTAATTCAAAAGATAGTTACTGAGTATCTACCACATGTTAGGCACTCTTCCAGATGCCTCAGAGACATTAATGAATAAAAGAGATTTATGACCTAATGGATCTAACATTTTCACTGGGGGGGAAAGTAAAAGCAATAAAGACAATAAATGAGCAAGTATATCAGAAAGGGATACACGCTATAGAATAAACAGAAAGTATTACCTTAGTAAATCCAGTCATTATTAGTCTAGATCTACATAGTATTTTCTCTTTAATAGGAATCTATATAAATTATATAAATTTTACTGTATTCTATTTCTAATCTAGGAAAGCTATGAAGTATGGTGAATACTATATAATATATGGTATATCTTCTATAAAAATTACTTTATCAGAAACTATAAAATCAGACTGGTAATTGTATCAAAGATAGAGGTTTTTATTACCCATAGAAAACAGCAGATAATTATTATTATTTTTAAAGATTTTTTTTTTTTTTACTTGAGAGAGAGAGAGTGCAAAAGAACGGGGTGAGGGGCAAAGGGAGAAGCAGACTCCTCACCAAGCAGGGAGCCCAATGTGGGGCTCAATCCCAGGACCCTGGGATCATGACCTGAGCCGAAGGCAGACGCTTAACTGACTGAGTCACCCAGGCGCCCCAAAAACGGCAGACTAAAAATGACATTTACATGGTTTCCATATTAGGTCTGACCTGTGACAGATAATAAGCCAAGGGACAAAACACAAAACCATTCTAAGTCCACAGCTGACATGTAGGTTCATCCCTTGGGCATCCCTATAGTTCTTATTGGAAGAGTCTGGATAGAGCCCAGTTTTTAACATTAACTTTTACAAAACTACAAAACTAACAAAAATCTGTAGAGGCCACTGTCAGAGATACGTTTACCAAATTATGCAGAGCACCTAAATGATTATTCTTCAGTGAATTGAAGCTACATGCAGGCTTCCCAAATTATAACTCTCTTCTGGGTTTTAGGACACTGGACTGGCTTTCTGCAATAAGCCATTTACAGGGGTTGGGTAGATGACATCTATTTCTGTGATACTGGTCACTAACATCAATTTGAAAGACCTCAGGAATCTAACTTCGTATATGATTTCATGGTAACAAATAAACCCAACTCGTCGTGTCTCAAATATGAATATCATTTCTCTGAATAATACAAAAGTCATTCTCCATTTTCCTGTGATCCTCTGCCATAAGAGAACTCATTACAGAGCTATTTCCAAACTCTAAAAATGGCTTTAATATACATGATATGTATATCGTGATATGATAGCAGAGAAGTAGCCAAAAAAGGGTAAGAATTGTGGTGGCTGAAAATTAATTACAATAATTATCCAGTGAAAATGTAACCATTTTTTTTTGACGACTTGGGTCGGTATCTACTACTGCAGCATCCTCAGGGATCCCCAGTCTAGCCCTGATACATAAAATATACACCAGGATGTGGCTGGGAAGATTCCTCAGAGACCAGACTGTAACCAACTGGATATAAACTCTTCAGTAACGGCATTCAAGGACAGAGTTCACGCTGGGCCTCTACAGACACTATTAATAAAAATGGCGGGCAGTGTTAACCTGAGCCTAGATTCCCATATCTTGAATGAGAATACAAGAAAGAGAAAAACATTTTCCTGGGTATTTTCATGTGTATAGTTTGAGGGGTTGTGGTAAGGAGAGCGTAGTGCCTCCTGGATGAAGATCTGGGAGTGGTCTGTCCTCTGATTATATGAGCTAATTTAATAAAAAAATTTTTTTTTTTAATTTTCCCCAGTTTTTCATAGTATCTCCTCTCTTCTCCATTTATGTCAAGACCTGAAAAGTGATTACTCATTAGGTGGCTAATAATCAGGTCATCTCTAGTCAGGCTTGCTAATGAGGCCCCTCTTGGAGATAGCAGGAGTTTGGATGGTAGGAGGTATTAGGGGCAGATCCTCCGAGCGCAGTGAAGGAGACCCACACGTGGCGAGCTTGCGCATGCAGGCAGACAGCGAACTCACCTTGGCAAGCTCCAGTGCGGATGTTGGGGATAAAGCCCCGTCGGCAGGGCTGAGGCTGGGCAGGACACATCTCACAGGGGTGGCCCCAGGCCCGTCCCATGGTGGCACAGCACAGAGTCTTAGTGCAGACAATGCCTGTCAGCTGCCCTTGGCACATCTGGTTGTTGACCTGAGTGAAACAAGGGCCTGTCCTGTAATCTGGAATGTGAAAGAAGACGGAAAGACAGGTTTTATGACCATACACCAACCTTACACCAGTAGCCCCAAACACATAAAACAGAGGCCATTTCTTCTGACTCGAGTGTCTAAAGACAAAAGGCTGGCAAGTTTCATTTTGAAAATTCCTCATTTTTCAATCATGAGGACTGCTTCAGGAGACTTCAAATGTATTTTACACCAGACGCTGTAAACGGGTGGCTCAAGGGCTGTGTCTGGGACACAGATGTGTTTTCTTGGCCTGAATAATGTTCTGAAAGAATTTAAATTAGTAGCCAACATTTTTAAATTGGGAAATTTCACATGAAATTTCTATTTCTGGCTTTTCTTGAAAAGTTGGAAGATCTGGCCATGCTAGGCCTGCCGTTCTACATGGCAGTGGGGGAGAGAAGTGTGTCCTTCTCTCTGACACCAAGCTGGCAGTCTCATCTCACTGCCATCCCTCACCTGCATACCATCAGCACCTGCTTGCAGGACTCTCTCTTTACCTAGCAAAGATTTTCTTTCCCAACCGGTGGACACAAGATCAGAAGAGAACCAATAACGATATACCCTTCCATATCACAAATATATCTGAGCAGTCTCGTATGTCTATAAACACTAAGTTCTAACAATTTGATTTTTGTTTCTGTGTCGGTCTGTTTAGTTCCCTGTGTAGTTCATCCAGGAAGACTGTAGCAATAAGAGCCCCTGTCATGGATTCTTTCTAGGTAAGTTACTATTATTTAATCTCTATACTCTAAAAGACCGTACCATTTTCCAGCTCAGAAAAGCATCAGCAAATGCTAAATAGGCAGACTTCTGTGGATATTAAGGATGATCTATTGGGACTGTTGCATCTCAAACTGTGGTCCATGGACCAGTGATATATGCATCACCCGGGAGGTGGTTAGACATGCAGACTCAGGCTCCACCCTAGACTCACTGACCTAGAACTACATTTCGACAAAATAGTCAGGAGATTCATACACACCTTCAAGATTAAGAAGGGCTGATCTAGACTCCAGGTAACGTAAAAGCTAGGCATTCTAACTCTAGCCTTCTTTCTCCTATAATTTACTTCAGTGAACCTTTTAGATGATCAGTATTTAACTCTTTTAAGCAGAACTGAATCATTAACAAAACAGTTTTTGAGTGTTGTTGTTGCTGTTTTGAGAGACACTGGAAATCAGAGAAAGGTCAGTTTCATGAAGACTGACTAATGAAACAACTCACATTTGTTTTAAAATTACAACAGAAATATGTGAAAAGGGTTTTTCCCCCCCTTTCACAGAGACTGTATGAATACAGTTCATTAAGTCTTGGGACTGTAAGATGATAGTCAGGATTTCCTGATAAGCCCTCATGCAAATGACATAATTCCATTTGAAGGGGAAAACCAGAACAAGTTTATTTCAGATTTCCAAGAACAAAACAATCTCACATTCAAAGAAAGCAGAGTCAATAATGTTGGTAAGATTTTTATGAAATACGTACCGGGAAAAAGCAAACTTGGATAGGATTTAACATTCAAAATGCTAAGCTAGAAGAACTTTGATATAATCTAAATGCTATCATGTAACAAAAACACAACTTAAAACCACATAAAACTTTTATTTTTTTAAAAACAAAGAATAAGGCTTTCTCATATAGAGCAAAAGAATATTTTTAAAGTTTAACACACAGAAAAAAAAACCTAAAATAGGTAACGTTTTTTGCAAGCTGGTTTAACACTCTGTTACTCTGCAGCTGAACTTCAACAAAAATAGCTCATTTTAATCCCTTACATAAGAACAACAGATGTGTTGGCTGCAAATCACATTTTTGAAAAAGACAATCTTTGCAGTATATGTGCAGATATGTCAACCTTATAAACAAGCATGCTTCCCACACCACAAACTGCTAGGTTGTAAATTTTTTAAACCTATCTATTGTCCTTCACACAACCATTATTTTGCTGTTTTAAACAAATTATCAGACTCACAAATTAAATCAAGTTCTGAACAAGTGGGAAAAGTATTTTTCACAAAAAAATATAAACCATTTATCCTTCTGTAATTCTTGCGTACGTAGCTATGTTCACATTCTGCACACTTTCAGGATTCCCAGAGAGAAGCCTCCATACCCTCCCTCATAATCCCATCCTTAAGTAAACCAAATTGTCAGGAAATTTGTTCCTTCGGCTAACTACACTGCCTTCTTAAAATTATGTCCTCTCAGTCTGCTCTCTTTGGGGAAGGAGAATATCTGGACGAGGATAGCTGTTTGTCCTCTGAAGTGACCTTTCAGGTTGAAGGCTCTAATTAAGCCAATCCCAGACTTCTCTTCCTGGGAAAAGTTTACCTGTCCTTATTTCTTTTGCCTACACAGTATCTGCCTCCTTACAAACTGTGCTGAATCTATTTTCTTTTCTCATTATACTTGGCTTTCTGGTAGGCAACTGATTAGTTTAAAATGTAAAATTACGGCATTACCTACTTATTCAAGAATTACTATCTTGCAAAATACGAACAAATCAGTGAAAGGGGATGTAAATATCTTGATCAGATTAAAACATCCTGTCCCAAACTTGGCTAGCATTTTAATTATGGTCAAAGAGCCCTAAAAGGATTTCATGTTACTGACCATGCATTCTTGTCATCAGGATTTCAGCGTGGGTAAAATATTATTGTATACCACACTACCCATTTGAAGTCAAGGACATCCTCAGAGCTTATTAGCAAAATATAAAAGGAAAGAACAGCTTATCACTTGGGTATGCTGGAGCCAGTAGGTTGGAAACAGGTATTTTCCTCATTACTATATGACCAAAAAATGTTAAAAATTAACGTGTGAAACACAAATACTTTTATTTTGATTTTCTAATATCGAAGTACAATATAGCATCTTTTCTTAAATTAGTTTCAGAGGTAGAGTTTAGTGATTCATTAGTTGCATATAACACCTAGTGTTCATTACATCACGTGCCCTCCTTAATGCCCATCACCCAGTTACCCCATCCCCCGCCCACCTCCCCTCCAGCAGCCCTCAGTTTGTTTCCTAGAGCTAAGTCTCTTATGGTTTTTGCCTCCCTCTCTGATTTAGTCTTATTTTATTTTTCCCTCCCTTTCCCTATGATCCTCCGTTTTGTTTCATAAATTCCACATATGAGTGAAATCATATGGTAATTGTCTTTCCTTGACTGATTTATTTCACTTAGCATAATACCCTCCAGTTCCATCCATGTCCTTGCAAATGCTAAGTCAGAATGGCTAAAATTAACAAGTCAGGAAACGACAGATGTTGGCGGGGATGCGGAGAAAGGGGAACCCTCCTACACTGTTGGTGGGAATGCAAGCTGGTGCAATCACTCTGGAAAATAGTAAGGAGATTCCTGAAAAAGTTAAAAATAGAGCTTATGA
Source organism: Neomonachus schauinslandi (assembly GCF_002201575.2). Lineage (NCBI taxonomy): Eukaryota > Metazoa > Chordata > Mammalia > Carnivora > Phocidae > Neomonachus > Neomonachus schauinslandi. The sequence continues at coordinate 20,598,908 of NC_058409.1, forward strand.
CCCAGCAACTGCAGTACTAGGAACTTACCTAAAGGATACAAACATAGTGAGGCAATATAACATCTTAACTTGTTTTGTACAGTTCCACTTTTATTCCCATTAAGCAGCTGGTGCAATGAGAAAACTCATCAAGAACTGGCGGCTTGCTGCTTTTTTTTTTTTTTTTTTACAAACAACTTCATTATGGTGTCATGAATATAACGTATATTCACCTGTCTTAAATGTACATGTAAATTTATTGAATTGTGCAGCCATCACCACAATCTAATTTTAGAATATTTGCATCAAACCCAAAGATTCCTTGTGCCAATTTCCAGCCTCAGTCAACCACTACTCTTTCTGTCACTATCGGTTTGGCTTTTCTGGACAATGCACACAAATGGAATCATATAATATGTGGTCTTTTCTGCCTGGCTTCTTTGACTTAGCATGATGTTCTTGAGGAACATCCATGCCATAGTATGGGTGAGTATTTCAATCCCTTTTACTGCTGACTAGCATTCCACTGTATGGATACACCACATCTGCTAACCAGTTAGTGGCCATCTGCTGGGTTGTACGGTGAGTTTCTGTTTAACTTCTTCAGAAACCGCCAAATGGTTTTTCCAATGTAGCTTCACCATTTTGCATTCTTATCAGTAATGAATGAGGGTTCCAATTCCTCTGCATCCTCGCTAATATTTTCTTTTTTTATTATAGCCTATGTTACCATTCTACTTTAAATAAATATAATTGAATATATTTGGAAATTTTGATATAATTTCACAAGTCCTCTTAAGATGCTAAACAGTGCTAGATAACCAAACTGAGCATTATTGTTGTACAAACAACCTGGTAACCTCTGAAGAGGTTTTCAGAAGGTAATAACAGAGACAGGTCTGGTGGAGGATGTGGAACTGAAGGAGAGGACTTTTTTGTTGTTGTCATTTACTTATTTTTTTAATTTTATATGTTTTGCTTTGTTTTATGGAAGACGCACACCATTTCTAAAAGCCGATGGGAATGACCCAGTTGAAAGGGAGGGCTTATAAGTACCAAAAAGAGTAATAATTTCTAATATAAGATCCCTTAGGAGTCAGCCTGAGTGTGAAACCAGAATTTGTGAAGGAGTTATCCTTCGAAAGGAGAAGAAAAGCACTCTGTTGTAGCCTGAGAAAGAAGAGTATTTATAGAGTAGATGGACAGTGAGCAGTGTCCTCTCCCACACCTTCTATTTTCTTTGTGAAACAGGAGGTGGGGGTCAGCTGTGGAGTCAGATATTTGGGGCTGAGATGGCACTGCAGATCCCAGGCGAGGGAGCTGACATGAGAACCCAGTGGACTCCCAGGTGACATTCAGGGCTCTGTACGGCAGATGACCAGGATGGACTGGTAGTGGGACCAATCCTCCTGCCTGAGGACTTTCCCCAGCATCCCTAGGCAGCTGAGAGGCTCACTCAGAGGTTGGGTTCATTAGGGTTAGGGTTTTATCTCTCAGATGTGGAAAAAAAAATCAGAACGGCAAGGGAATTCAGAGGATTGTTACACAGCTATTAAATTACAGACTATGGAATCTATGCTGGAGGAACAGGAAATGAGAAAAAGGAGGACTGATAAATTAAGAAGTGGGAGAAAGCAGTAAGATCAATGGACTAGGTGTCTCCAGGGGCTTCACACGAGAAGGGAAAAGAGTCACAGGGACAGCAATACATCAACCGCCCGTGTGGCTGCAGTATTCTTCATTTAACTGCCAACAGAATGGAGCAGACGACACACTGCATAACTTAGGGAAGATTTCCACACATGCTGTAATGTAAATGTCATCCTCTGGAGCTGTGCAGTGGATGGCCCTCTTAGAGACCATGGACTATGGCTAGCCCAACCACGCCATAAGATGTCCAGAATCCATTGAATTCCATCCATTCCCACGTTAGTATACAAAGGCAAGTCTTTGTCTTGCCTGGGACTTGCCTGGTCCTAGAAAGTACAGGCAAATAGGTGGAATTTCCCACCAAGGTGCACAGCATTTGAAGTTAGGCAAGAAGGCATTTTCATTCTCAGGAACCAAAGAAATGCAACATGTAGTCAAGTGATCACGCTGTGTGGGAGCTGCAGGTATAAGTGAGTGTCACGAAGAAGTGTAGACTATACATAGCTGGTCTAACGATCCTGGCTATGGGACTGTCTCCTTGCAGTAATGGAGGTTTTTTTGTTTTTAAAGATTTTATTTATTTATTTGATAGAGACAGAGAGCGTACAAGCAGAGGGAGCAGCAGAGGGAGAGGGAGAAGCAGGACCCCAGCTGAGCAGGGAGCCCGATTCGGGACTCGATCCCTGCACCCTGGGATCATGACCCAAGCGGAAGGCAGACGACTAACCAAGTTTTTGGTTTTTGACAGAGCAATTATAAATAACATTTTTTAGTGCATCTTATCATGGTTTTAATTGAGAACGTAGTTGGTGTGCCAGCTACAATCTTTGATCACAGATATAACTGGAGCATGCAGAGAAGCCAACCCCAAAACTTATATGGGATGGTACAAGCGTTTCCTTAGTTTCAATACGATCTGCCCTGAATGTCTGCAGATCCAGACTTCACGCTGACCAAATATTCAGAGTTCAATAAACTCAAATGGCTGAGACAGTAATTGTCTTCCTTGATGGAAAAGCATATGTCAACCTCAGAAAATTTTAGAATTAAGTACAGAAATGTTTAAGGGAATCAGAGCCATTATATTAACATTGTTGCTTTAAGAAATCTGTGCAAAAATTATGTATCTGTAACATTTAACAGCTTTTGCCCCATTCTATCAGACTGCCTTATAACCACAATTTAAAATAAATAGTTAAGTGACCTATTCAGAATGATTTTTTTTAATTTAAATTCTAGCAGCCAACATATAGTACAGAATCATGGTTTTTTTCAACTTAAAATGTGACTATGCTTATATACCGAACTGGACCATTTAAGTGAACTTATACACTTAAAAGTTTATTTATATATTTAGCTTTTAATTTGCTTCAGAAGAGTTATTTGAGTACTTGCAAAAGTTAAGTCACACAAGTGAAGTACTTAAAAATTACATGCATTTAATATAAAAAAAGGAGTTTAAAAGATACGGAGGTGTTTCATTAAGTATTAAATTGGAACCAAATATTATTTAAAGGCCTCTTAAAGTGACTACTAAAATCTACTCAATAGATTAGAGAGATCTATAAATTGGATTTAAAAGTTCAAGGAATATGCCCTAAGGAACTGAAAGCAGGGATCAGAAGAAATATCTATACATCCAGGTTCATGCAGCATTATTCAAAGAGCCAAGAGGTGAATGCAACCCAAGTGCCCATTGACAGATGAATGAACAAACAAAACACATACAATAGAATATTATTCAGACCTAAAAAGCTAGGAAATTTGACACATTCTACAGCACAGATGAACCCTGAGGACATTATTCTGAGAGAAATTAGCCATAAAATATTTTATGATTTCACATACATGAGGTATCTAGAGCAATCAAATTTATCAGAACAGAAAGCAGAATGATGTTTTTCAAGGGGTACAGGGAGTTTCTGTTTAATAGGTATGGCGTTTCGGTTCTGCAAGATGAAAAGAATTCAATGGATAGACATTGGTGATAGTTCCATGACAATGTGAAGATACTAATACCACGGAACTATACTCTGAAAAATGGTCTACAATGGTCAATTCCATGTTATCTGTATTTCCCTGCAATTAAAAATATATCTTTAAAAAGCTCAAGGAATAATCAGGGTTTTGAAAGCTATATTTAAGTAAAGCAAACCAGAATTTTTAAGACCAAAACAAACTTTGAGTCTTTTTCATATACACAGTCACCACCGAGGGCATCGAGACATACCCCCTTGCAACAGTGACCACTTGCCTTCTGATGGAAATTTACACTGTCACAATTGATTAGAGTGCACACAATTCTGCAAGGGTATTCTTGAACACACTGACTGACTACATACTTGGACTCTCTGTAGGGTAAATTCCTAGCACTAGAAATGCTGGGTCAAGTGTCCAGTTTGAAAAATATTCAAACATTCTCAGAACTGCTCTCTGAAGCGAGGCTGATCCTTACACCTTCTCCATCTGAGTAGAGGCAACTGGTTTAAGTTTTATTCATTTAAAGGGAGAAATGTGGTATCTCATTGCAGCTGAATTATGAACTCATTGCCCCTGTTTTTTGGCACTGAATGGAAGAAAATTAACTCTGTGGCAGGCACTTCATATTATAAAACCCATTCTATAAATTATCTCTTTTTATTCTGAAGTGCTAAAGAAGTATTTTTGCCACTTTTACAAAGGAAAAATTAAAAGTCAGAGATAAAGTTTCACATGGAGAATGAAAGAGCTAGAAAAAAGTGAAATGGAGACTGAACTTGAAGACCGGCCTCCCTCCCAAGCCCTGCACCATTCATGCAGTGTTCATTAAACCCAAGACACAGATCATCACACCCTCAGCTTCTGGTAGCTTTGCCTTCTCGTAACAGACCAAAGCCCTTCACCATTTTAATGAATATTGTCAAAATCCCCCAAGTGCATCCTGCCACCCCCAGGTATGATCTTCCAACTCCCCAAAATTCTGCAAGCCTAATATTGCTTTGCTTTGGTTTCTCCCAAAGATGAATCTCCTAGCCATGTTCAATTAGGGAGAGATTCTGTGTACACTGAGAGAAACATTAAAGACTTTTGCTTCTGCAGATAAATAAGTGAATATTTTAACTACCACAGTAGTACTGCATTGTTTCTCTAACGTAATATCATTATTTAAGATTTCAGTGAAAACATGGACTCAGTAAAGAAGGACTTCTTTCACCGTTCTCCAGTCTTTCAAAGCACAAGACTACCACCGACATCAAAGAGCTCTGGAAGAATGAAGAGGCAGGAAAGATAATTAGGTGCTGGCCAATGATGCAAACAAAATTGCTATCTTTGATGTCATGTTTCATAAGGATGAAGGCCATCAAAATTGTGGTCCTCAAATTCATGCCTATGAACTGAAAGCACCCTCTCCCAAGAGCACAACCAATTAACTTACTTCACACATAACAACAAAAAAGCTGAAGATTAAAAACTAAAAAGATTATTTAAGCAGAAGGATACTGTCACTTTTGAAGAAGAAACTTAAAGAGGCAAAAATACTTTGTCATGAGTAATAAGGGGGCCAAAGACATAAATGATTAACACAAAAGATGGATCATATGCAAGTCAAATCCACAAAGTACCAAATTTTAAGATGTCTAAGAAAAACATATAGTACGTTCATTAGGTATGAATAATTTCAGGAGAAAGTGGTATGTGCTCACAAAACATTTATCCATTATCAATAAAGTCAGATACAAAATCAATGGAAACCAATGCTGGGACAGATGTGATTTATCTTGCTGACAGCCTTTATACAGTAATAAGGATTCAATGTACTATTTTCTTATTAAAATTTGTGCTTACATCAATTCCTCCTGAGCAATTTAAGCAGCCATGCTCATGTTACTGAGTCAATCAAGTCTAATGAACCACACTCATCCCAGGAAATAAGACACACTACCTGTTTTATGATTCTGTCCTGACAACTTCTAGTGTAACATCTAACTAGAAAGGCTGGGGTTTCTCCTGAGAAAAGAGTGAATGCCATGTGATTCATTAATGGGGTTTTAATTATTGGGAGTTTTAGGGAAATGCTAAAGAGCAAGGAAGACCACTGATCATATGGCCTTCTAAGGGGACATGGGTAGCATCTGTCAATAGGTCCATCTGACTTGCAAACGGGGAGGCCTTGCCTCTGTGACTTGCTGCATGGAGAAGAGCAGGTGGTCAACAGATCTTGATGGCACTGGTGGTCCCACATGGGTGGTGTTCTACACTCATGAAGTGGGTCATTCCTGGCTCTCTGGTTGGAGGCAAATACATAAGCACTAGGAGAGGCTCAAGAGCAAAGGGATACAACTACGACATTTCAGCAGAAAGGTCACAGTACTAATATTCCAGCTCAGTAAAATAAAAATGAACATATCTTTCACAACCAGCAAGTCTGTAATTGCTGAGAATCCCATGAAGCCTGACCAGTATGGGTACTGGGGGAACTTGTTTCATGGATATATCAACACAAATAAAAGGACTAAAGTCTTTCTTCTGTTCAGGAAAGTAAACCCTTTCAATATTCAGACTCAACAGAAGAAGAAGAAAAACAAATATTCACCGCTTCAAGCTAAATTAGTTGTTTAGAAGACCAAATGGAAGAAGTAGCTTACAACACAGCAAAATTTCTAAAAAATTAGTATCATAAATAAAAGATTAGACCTCAAGGGCAGAGACTAGAAACCACAATGTGAATACTATGAATTCCAAAAAAAAAAAAAAAAAAAAAAAAACCAACCACACACACACACACACACACACACAAAAAAAAACAAATAGAGAATAAAGAAACCATAGGAAAAAATTTCCTAAGCTTCAATAAAAAGTAGTTTTCACCTCTGGGTTAAAATGGCTCATGGTGTCACAGACAAGAATAATGGGGAAAAAAAAGACATACTCCAAAGAAGAGCCTCATGAAATCTCTGAATCTCTCAACCTTAGATTAAAAGGAAAAACTACCTCTCCATTTCCAGAGAGAAAAAAACAGGCTACCTACAAAGAAGATGAAATAGTCTGGCATTAGTTTTATCCTGTGTGGGATGGAGAGTTAAAATATAGTGAAACAACATCTACAGGTTATTAATTTGTAATTTTTGAGAAAGGATTCTTCAAATAAAAGTCATATGATAAGATAGAACTTAATAACAGCCTGAAATAATGGCAAGAACTGGGAGAGTGTAGGGGGTATTTGTTATAATGAGGACTTGGAAATGGATTATTCCTAAGACCTTCACTCGGGACTGGGAGATGTAAACATGTAAAATGTTTCAGGGTAAAAGGAACGGGTATTCTTTAATTTTGTTACTGTACAAAAGTTTTAAGAGAGCAATAGAGGCTTCAATATAATGGTGAAAGATAGGAAGGTGATCACTAGTTTGATGAAAAACACAGCATTTCTTAAACCAATTAAAGGAAGAAGGTAATGGAAATAGAGGCATAAAAAATAATTGATTAGCACTAAAAATAACAGATTTAAAGAAAACCACAAAGTATAATGACATATACATAAAGTGGTGTGAGTAAACCATATATATTAAAATCACAATAAATATAAATATGCTTAGTTTCTAATCAAATAATTTGTAGATCTGATTAAAATAACAAAATTTGGTTCTATTCTAGCTACAAGAAAACCATCAAAATGAAACGAGAAAGTAGAAAATAGAAGGAAGAAAAATCAGGAAAATCATAAATGAAATAATGTAGAAGTATCAATAATCAATATCAGACAGAGTGGAATTCAAGAACAAAAGGCATTAACTGAGTCAAAAAAGAATATTAGTACGGTTAAAAATAACAATCCATCAAGAGGATGGACTTATATACTAAAAACTTTAAGTGAAATACCAAAAGCTAAAACTTCTAGAAATACGAGAGCTTAAAGGTATAAAGGAGATCCTTCCAAATTTGACAGAGCAGGTATACATAAATAAGAGGCACACAATCAAAAAGCTTGCCTTAATAGGTGGATTTGTAAATTTGTACCACATAAACACAGAATGTAATATTCTTCTTTTGTTTTCATAGAACATTAATTAAAGTGATCAAATATTTAATCCACATTGTTTCAGTGACATTCACTAGATTCCTGGAGTCTCTATTGAATATTTTCTCTTCCACAGTGTGAAACTCTGAAACATGCCACAGCTCCTTGCATAGATGGATTTTAGGTAATGTGGCTGGTTACACTCACTAGAAAAGAACAGTATGTGTTCTTTTATTAAAGGGATCGCAACCAACTTTTTAAACTGTAGAATCTGCGACATGAAATTCAGGATCTTAGGGAGAGAAATCTTTAGCAGTTAAAAAATGTCACACCGATGTGGTCTGTTGTAATCTACAGCTGTGCTGTCCAAAACAGGAGCCACTAGCCACATGTGGCTTTCTAAATTTAAAGTTTAAATTTAAATAAAATAAAATAAACATTCAGCTCCTAATCACACTAGCCACATGGCAAGTGCCTGAGAGCCACATGCGGTTAGTGGCTACTATATTGGCAGCACGGAGAGCATTTCCACCATCCCAGAAAGGTCTACCGATGAACACTTGAGTGGCAGTCTCCCAACACCCTGGGGAAATGGGGAATGAGAAAGTGCCTGGTGTTGAGACAGGAGTTCTTTATAAGAGGTTTGCACTGTGCATTATCCCCATCATTTAAGGTTACTTGTATAATAATTTCCTTTGGTTGGCATTAATAGCTTTCCTTTACAGATGATGACAGTAGGCATAGACAGGTTAAATAAAATTGCCCAAAGTCACACGGACGGTGCATAACAAAGCCAGAATTTAAATGACAAAAGTATCCGACACCAAAACCCATGATCTTAACCACCACACTCTGCTACCCCCCAGTAGAGTTGATAATAGTGTATGTATGGGAGCAGCTTCTGTGTTTGATCATTGGTTCTTGCTCTGCATTAAATGCCCTTTTCTGCATACATTTATTCTTTCCTTTGTTTTAAGATCATAATCCTTTTGTTCAGCTAAGAAATGAAGCTCAGCTTATTAAATGCTTCACTGGCACTTTGATATGCCTCCAAAGCAAGCCACCATGTTTCAGATGGTTGCACGTCTGCCCGGATTTCCACTTTCTCCTATGTTAGTGTGCAAATACTTCTCACCTATGGGAATTCTGTTTCAGCAGACACTCCCTGGCATCACAGCCCAATCTATTTCAAATCACAGCAGCTTAGCTTCTGTTCTCTAAGTTGGGGGACTCCAAACAAGTATCACTTAACACTGGGAGAGGCTGCAGTGCTGGGGTGGGATGTGGCCAATGCTAAGTGTCCACAAAGCCAGAGACAGTATCTACAGAACGTGAAACCTTTACTGTTTAGTAAACTTCCAAATAATCTGCAGTGTTAAGTCAGTGCTGGGCTTTACTACTCACTTCCCAAAAGGTATCTGGGTCATACTAGATGATGCATATAAATGCATTCTGAGCACTGTAAAGTATTAATTAAGTTTATTTGTTTCCAATAACAACTTCTAGATGTGGAACCTTTTGAGACAACTTGATCTGATCATGCAATTAAAAGAGGAGGAAATAAAGTCCAGAATGTTTCTGCAACTGGCCCCAACTCAAAAATCCACCTGATGTAACAGCTTAGGCCTCCTGACTTACTCTTGCAATACTCCACACAAAATGGTAATTAGAAGCTTACAACTGATGGCAGCTGGGTGTCAAGAACTTTTCATGACAAAACTGCTGAGCTGAGATCCAGAAGTCTGGTCTAACTCAGTATTTTCCCAAAATGAGGTCAGTGAGACACCGGTTCTAAGGAATAGTTAAAATATCACGTCAAAGAGGGATTCTGTGGTCAATACATTGGAGTTGAACAAAGACAGGATGTGTGTGTGCGTGCGTGTGTGCGTGTGAAACTATAGGACTTTCAGGAGCCCTTAATGTACTTACGTGCATTATAAACTGCCAAGAGGAGACTACAGTAGGCAGTATTCAAAATTTATTTGCTCATAAAATATTTTTATTCAATAGCATTCCTCAAAACTAGTGTGGGATGAAACACACTTTGGCAAACACTTATCTAACTTTATCAGCAGATGAGTCCCTTGTTGTATCCTCAAACATGGCTGCCTGAAATAGATTTAATAAAATGATACCTTTTGTGTAATTGGCTTTCCTCCAAGTGACATCACTACCACCATAAATATCACAGAGAACTTTAGAAATCTGTGACATGATGGTAGCACTCAAACTTTCTGAGCAGTTGCCAAACTACTGTCTGGATGACTAATAGCTTTCAGAATACTTAAATGATCGAATTTCAGAGGTTCTACTGTTATTCTTCTATACATCAAAGATCACATCTATTCTACTAGGACCTAAAATCTGATGACCCATAACTGGTAACAGAAAGCAAAGCACATGGTCCCATATTGCTGTGTAGGATTTTGCCAGTAATGCAAGACTGAGGAAACACTGACGTGCATATAGAGAAAAAGACAGAGAGAGAGTATAATTCTATTACTACTATAAATACACTACAAATTTTTGCTTCTCTGATCATCAAAAAAAAAAAAAAATCATGACACAGGTACTATCATTATGCCCACTTAGATGAGGAAACCAAGGTAACTTGCCCAAAGCCACAAAGATAGTAAGTGACCAAACCAGGAAATAAAAAGATGTGATAAGATCCACACAATTTGCTATCTCAAATTTCTTTTTAATGCTACTGACAATACTGAGGTGTATGTTCACTCCATCACAGTGGAGATTTTCAAGTAGTTTATCTCCTATCCAAAAACCTCCAGAGGTAAACTATCCTGTTTTGTGGCTCTAGCATTCTATACGTATAAAAGCACTTGGCATAGTGACTGGAGCACAGGATTGCAGGCAGAGAGTTCTAGTTTCACAGCCAGAACCCAGCTTCACAAACTACTTGCCTAGAGTCTTGAATAAGTTCCTCTAACTCAGCTTCCTTATTTGTACAATGAGTATAATAAGAGACCTTTACTTACAGCTTATGACGTGGATGTGAGCATGTCACAAGATCAAAACTTCAAGGGTTTAGCACAGTGCCTGGCTTTCACTAAACGCTCAGCATCAGGTAGCTGTTCTGATTGTGGTTGTTGTGGGTATTAATAAGCATTAGAGAGCACTTTCTAGTTTACAACACACTTTCCTAAGCTTGATTTCATCGTGGCCATTACGGTGCCACAGCGAGGTGAAAGATGAGGAAAGCAGAAAAACCTGCTGAAACCTCACTGTGGCTTTGTTCCTCATAATTATACATGGATACAATTTTCTTGGATGTGAAAGCTGGAAGAGACCACTTAAGTGGATACCAGGATCCTTCCAAGAAATAATATACTTCCTTACAGAGTTATTTTCTCTATTATTCAAGCTCCCTCTTTCCCAAAGATCTGTTTGGAATCAAAGCCAGGTTTCACAGCCTGAAAATTAATACTGTGCAGCCAGAAATAAATTATTTTGCAAAGAGAAATACCAGGCCCACATCGTTTCCACTCAGTGAAAAAGAAAGAAAAAATCTCCCTTCCTACCTCGCCAGAAGGTACAATGGACAAATATAAAAGCACAGCGTTTATCCATTTATGTGGTCTGTAAAACAGAGCACCCCTTTTGATTCCTGACTCTTAGCCTCTCTTCCAGCCGTACGGCTCTGGCAACAAAAGCACTATCATTAATTTGTGATTAGCCGTGGCATTATCTGGTTTTCAGATTATCTGTTTGTACCCACAGCCTCTATCTCCTTGCCAGGAGACGGTGCCTCGTGCCACTGAGGGCAGGCCCTTGGTGGGGAGGAATGACAGAATACAACAAGACTGTGAGTGTCTGAGCTGAGGGGAGAGGCTCTGACTGCCTAATGACGAACATCAAAGGAAACCCCAGTTAAACGTCCACGTTTCCAAACTTTGCTAACATTCCAGATATAGAAAAACATCCTGATGCTTAAGTGAATTTCAAAATTTCCGACCAGATGTTTGTAAGGTTGAGTATGTGTCTCTGACTGCCTTCAAAATTTAGGTTACTTTCCTTACTATTTTATATTATCTATTTATATCTTCTGTCCCTTATTAGCAAAGGAAATCAAACTTGACATGTTCTCCTGGGGAAAAAAAAATCTTGAGTTTCTACAGGAATTTACTCAAACATTTCATATTGGCTTTTCTGGTATATAAGGCTTGTGCCTATCCTATTTCTACCCAGTAAACAAAATTATTCCAGTTCCTGGGTAAATAAAGAATGCATATCTTAATTTACAGACAGGAAAAAAGAAATCCCACAGCGTTTCCTTAATTAGTCATATATTTTGGGGGTCAACTCAACTGACCAAAATAGAACCAAAAGGTTCTAGTTTAACTACTCGCAAGTTTGAGCAGGTGAGATCACAGGACTGCTGTCGTTGTGTTCAATATTGTTTCCTTCTACACCTGGACTCCCAAAAGAATGGATTTATAGAGTCCATGAAAATCATGGTCAAGATATATTTTGAGCCATGCAGACAAAACGTTAATAATATTTGGCCTGTCCTGCATCCAAACCCTGTTTCCCATTTAGGAGAAATCTGCATCGTGTGAGTTTCGGGGGGGAGGAACTGATGTGGACACACATTTAGAACTTTTTGTCAGCAGCAAAAAGACAGCAGGGGCAGTAAAGGACTAACTAGGAACTTACAAGCCAATACCTTGGCTGAATTTTGTGCTGGCAGCTTCCGCTGGCTCTTACCTATTCTCCAAACTTGCTTCTCTATACAACCTATCAATTCTACATCTACCCAATGCCCTTCCATTACATCTCTTTTGTTACTATTTTTAATTCAGTGAGTCAGATTTGGTTGGTTTGTGTGTGTTTCTGCAACCAAGACCCCAGCTGATAACAGGAAGCATCCTATTCGCAGTGGAAATTTTCAATGGAGATTTAAAATGTTAGCTAAATTTTAAGGGCTCTAATGTAACTTTCCCATTTATGCTCTTGTAGGCAGGGAGTGAAATTCATAAGCAGCCATCATTCTTTGCACCTGTATCTAAATTTTGATTAGAATTTGAGAATATTAAAATATATTAAAAATATTCTGGGGGCGCCTAGGTGGCGCATTCAATTAAGCAACTCACTCTTGGTTTCATCTCAGGTTGGGATCTCAGGGTTGTGAGATGGAGCCCCTCGAGTTAGGCTCCTTGCTCAGTGTGTAGTCTGCTTGAGACTCTGCCTCTTCCTTTGCCCCTCCCCACCGTGCTCTCTCTCTCTCTATCAATCAATCAATCTTTAAAAAAATACTCTGCACTGGAGCCCCAATTTTTTCATCTTTCCCAGGTCACCTGCAAATACAAATTAAAATTTTTAAATGAGGCTTAACCCTTACAAAGGTACACATGCTTGTTTTAGTAAAGATTACCTGTAATCATTATAATGTGAAAACCTGCCCTTGCCTATTTCATACTAACTAGCCAAGTGGGACCAGCCATGAGGTTTCTAAAAGATATGAACAAGAAGTTTGATGGGATACACTGATTTAGGGTTGACATTTATAAATAAAAAGCATTTTTTTAAAGGTGACATCCAGCAAGTTATGGAGAATATGCATACTAACTAAAAACGAGACCCATCCTTTTAAAAAACTGCCTGGATGGGGGCACCTGGGTGGCTCAGTCAGTTAAGCATCGGGCATTGGCTCAGATCATGATCCCAAGTTACTGGATCAAATCCTGAGTCCCTCATCAAGCTCCCTGCTCAGTGGGGACTCTGCTTCTCCCTCTCCCTCTGCTCCTTCCCCTGCTCATGAGCTCATGCACATGCTCTCTCTCTCTCAAATAAATAAATTAAATCAGAAAGAAAAGAAAAGAAAAGAAAAGAAAAGAAGAAAGAAAGAAAGAAAGAAAGAAAGAAAGAAAGAAAGAAAGAAAGAAAG